>NC_065965.1:2137916-2443333 GCF_021464435.1 Cataglyphis hispanica | reverse complement strand
TGATTGCACACGTTTCATATTACCGCGCAATCATTGGGGAATAATATTTGCTTGTTGGCAGCTGATAATAATCGTCCCGTGAGATCGGCGATGCAGCCGCAATAAAGAGTATCAAAGGCAGAACAACGTATACATTATATTGATGATGGATTAGGAAAGAGCGACGTAGAGACAAATAGAATTGCATATATATAATATTTTTTTATTTATCGACTTTTATCTTTCTCTACAGTTTTTGATATAATCTGGGCTCGACGTTTTTATAACAGAAATATCGAGGAATTAATTGATTTAAAAAAATAGCGAATCTGTTTCGATTAATAGTCGTCTCGACATGTTTATGAGTCATTGACTGTTAATTATCATAATTATTGTAGAGAATAATTATGTTTTGTAATGTAATGCGATTACCTAAACTTAAAGCGCCACTACTTTCCCGCTCGAGACTCGCGAATGGCAATATGATAATCGCGTGTTTAGCATTGATATATGCCTCGAAACGTGTGACGCATGTATGTAGATATCGTCAAAGTTTTGTCGCGAAATATTTCATTTTATAAGATAAGTTTTCATAGAATATTCCATTCCTTTCTATCATTTTGTCTGATATTTTTTAAATTAATTATTAATTAATTAATAACCGATTGTTGCATGATGACTTTTTTACTCGAATTACTAGATCCTGTGCAAAGAACTGATTTAACGAGAGGACTGAACGGTATCACTTTCGAAGACTGTCAAAAGAGAACAAGCAACACATACCTAACGTATGAACGTTGGCAGAATAGTAATCAATAATTATTATTATAATAAAATGTTTATCTCTTTACGCATCGTATTTGTCTTATCACGTTACGTACTTGTCTTCTTCCCCTTCTCCAAGTTGTTTTTCCCTTGTAGTGGGGCGCATTCCATTGCCTCACTGTTGACATAACGTCAAATATGTAAACAAAGTCGCGCGACGCTATTTCTTACATTTCTTTGATTTATGTATATTTCAAAATTACTACGCGTTCTCGATCCGAAATTAATCGCGTTTTCACGAGTACGTCGATTACATAGGTACCACAAAGGAGCAGCGAAGGAGCAGAAAAGAAGAAAGATCCGGGATGGCATCAATTAATAGTGAACACAAGGTGAGCTGATTATAATTTGTTTAATTTATTTATTACTTTTAAAATTAATTACATGCTTATCTCCTCGGCATTGATTATTGTACATTATTGTATAGTATAATGCATACAATTCAGTAAAGAATTTATTAATATTTTTCTAAAAATACATACAAAATATTATTTAAGATTTATAATTATTTAGATTATTCATGTAAAAATTATTTATTAGATTTTAAATATGTTTACATGATAAAACACTTTTAGAAATTGTATAATTATTTTTTATTAAATTTTGTTTGAAAAATTAATGAAAAATCCAAAAAAATTAATGATATTTTTGAAAATTTTAATTGTCCGTACTGCACGCAGAGCTCATTTAGATAAAGTTGGATTCTAATTTGGGATGCGTAACATTTTATCTCCGCTTTCTTTATTTATATTCCTTACCTATTTCGCAGTGAAATATCGCTGACTCGCGCACTTATATCATAAAAAAAAAAATACTTTTTATTTCGTAAAGCACCGATGAAAAATTTATTCGCCGGCCGCGCTATGCAAATGCGGATCGCTGTACATCAAAAGATTCGCTTTACATGACAGATGCAAAACATTCGCGTTCGGGTGGGGAATCGCGTGGGATCAAAGATTTCGCCTTCAATTTTGCTGAGTGGTACGAGTAATTTCACCGCGGAAAGTGAGCGCCGCCGCTGCGGCGAATACTCGACGTTGGGCAAAATGCCCTTTTTTCGGGATCGAACTTTCCCCCGACAGACAGGTTAAACCGATTCCCCGCAATATTTCGAGTGCATCGCAACGCCCTTGCAACGTTGCTGCATGATACGATTTCAGATGTCAACCAATTCAAAGGATGTCTAGGGATAACGTTCAAAGCTGATCAAAAATTGGCTGGGAAAATTGGGAATGTAATCTCGTGACGAGTGAACGATGGAACGCGGACGGCGACTGATCGACGGGTTACAACATCGATTGGAACGAATAATGTACAATAACGTCTTTAAAAAAAAAAAGTTAAAATGAAGTATCAAGTATACACATATATGAGACAAACTGGAAAATATTACTTTTGCTCGTGAAAGATTGTATAATTTTTTATTTATAAAACTGTTTTTCCTGCAAAAAGGAAACATCAAAAATATTTCAAAACGTGGAAAATATACTATAATGTATATATTTTGTACATGTCCAAGTTACAATAATTTTAGACTTACAAGCTATTAAATTTAATTAATCATGTTTGTACTACAGAGATTTCATATGCACAGACTCGTAACTTATATATATCAATTTTTTCTTTCTTATTGATTTTTATTAATTAAGTGATACTGATATTTTTGCTATTAAAATATCTTTTTTTTTTTAATTTCTTATGTATATATGTATATGCATTATATAAAAAAATTAATCTAATTTAATTAATTTAATTAAATTAATTTTATTTTATTAAATCTAATTTTAAGTTTAAATGTCAAGAATAAAATTTATAATTGTTTTGTTTATAAAATAAAAATTAATTTATTGTTAATTTTTTCAATTAATTATCTTTTTATGGAAATAAAATTATAAAAAAATATATGCGCATATTTTATTATTAAATAACTAACAATAATAATAAATTAAATTTATTTTTCTTTTTTTTCAATTATTTTACCAACGACAGCATTAATCATAAAATTTTTATTCCGATTAAAATAAATTTAAAATAGATAAATAATTTTAATTTAATTAAATTAAAATCAAATTAATCTATTAATTTTTATAAAACATTAATTAATTGCTGCATTTTTTCAAAGCACTTTTATTTTGTTGATCTATTAAAATTTTCAAAATATTTCTCTATATGTATACATTAAAGTTGCATAATTTTATAGCTTTTGTAATAAATATTTGAAATAATACAATAAATTAATTTATATAAATATTTTTAATCAAAACAAAATTAAATTTTATTCTTAAAATAAACGAAACAAATATTAAATTTAATAAAAAATGGTTTTAAATTGAATAATTAAATATAGATACTAAAAATTGATATTAAAAATAAATATTAAATGTAATTAACATGTGACATAAAATTTGATATTAATAATTATTTAATCATTTAATCAATTGTGTTTGTGTGAAACTGTTGTATATAATATTTGAACACATAAGGAATAATGTATGTGCATGCTATAATTCTTTTATTTAAACATTACAATAATTGTGGAATTATGTGAATTAAGATGTACAAATGAATGTGCAATCAAAATGTGTTCAAATAACATTAAATATTATTTTTTAATCATCATTAAGTATTAACTGTTTTCACTGCAAAATTATTTTCATTTTAATATGATTTTATATAAGATAGTAAATACATATAATTTTAATTTAATTTAATTAAAATTTTTTAATAATTACATAATAATAATTTTAATTTAATTAAATAAAGATTATAATAATTATAATTTGTATATTAATTTGTATTAATTATTAATTAATTATTTCAAATTTCTTATCTTTATAAAAACATATATTCCAAAATTTATTTAAAGCAAAATATTTATTATCAAAAATATTATGCAAATATTGATATATATCAATCATTATATTTATGAATTATTTAATTTAGTATCTATATTTTTTATTTGTATTACTAATAAAACGTAAAATTTTTTTATTTCTACATCATAATGTTTATCAAATTCTTAAATAGATTAAATTTTTTTTAAAAAATAATCATAGAAACATACACATAAAAAATAAAAGAGTAGAAAGAGAATTGTTTTTCTGAAAATTTTTTATATTAGGTTTATGACTAATGAGTTAAATCTGAAAAAATGATTAAAAATTAACGAGCCCTTAAATAAAGGTTTTCCTTTATCGCCTTATACTATATATTTGTTTGAAAATTACTCTATCTATAAATATGTTGCGCATAAAAATAAATGCAATGTCTAGACGATTTAAAATTGAAAGTCAAACTTATACATAATAACAATGCACTTACAAGTAATTTCATAAATAAGTGAGAGCTTACATCAACAAGATCTTGCATAAATATTTTCAAGATTCGTCTACTAAATCATCTCCCTTGTTGGCATCTATAAAATAATAAATTCTTGTGACAGTTTGCACAATTCTGTTCAATTGTATTGTTTATACATAACATAATGTGTCCTAAATTAATTAACAATTTTATATATACTTTATATCAACTCTCACTGATCATATATTACTTACGTTGTCCATTCTATATAGAAAATCTGTCAGAAAATTACTATTATTTTGCCGACATGAAATAGTTGCGATATGGGTTCTAATCATAATAGTTCAATTTCAGAAATGGGATAGAAATAGTTTATAATAGTAGTACGGCATCTTTTGTACAACCTAATAACAATATAAAAAATATAAGTATATATATATATATATATATATATATATATATATGTTTTTTAGAAATAGATTCTATAGTAATAAAGCATATCCTTGAAAATGCTTGTTTTATTAATAAATTGAGCAAGATCTTTAGTAGGTAGCAGTTGTTACGTGTTTTATTAAAATGTATATAATGTATTTAGCATTTTTTTCGTTTTATTATGATAAAAAAATATAATGTCCAATTTAAAAAATTAAAAAAGTTAAAATTTTTTTTTTTTTTATATTGAAATTTGATATAAAATAGAGCTTATATAAATATGTACATACATCAAATTGTTTCTTAGTGAATTCTTTGCTAGTTATGAATATTAATTGTACATATAAATTAATTAATTATAAAATTATAAACATAAATTTTTCAACAGAAAATGATTTACCTGATAAAAATAGGCAAACATATTACTAAGAATAAAATCATCGATATTATAATAACTGATACAACAATTATAAAATTCCAAAAAGAAGTATAAGAGCGATGTTGTAACGCCATCTCTGTCAGTTTTTCGACTCAATATTTTGAATGTAATCATATTCTTCATTGTATTTAATATTTAGATCATTATTTGAGAATAATTCTGTTGTTACAGCATCTAAAAAATAAGATTAATTTTGATTAATTTTAATTAATAATTGATTGCACAATTATCGTTAATATACTAATTTTATTTGAAATCCATTATAAATCTTCAAAGTTATTTAAAAAATTATATTTTTTTAATAATAAGAATTTATTATTAATGAGTACTTTTGTTATAAAAACTCATGTAGTATTAATTCTATTAATAACATTAAAGTAATAAAACAAGTATTTAATACAACAAATTTAAGTTTTTTGACAATAATTGATAATAAGAAAAAATGTATCTATGGGAATTGTATTATTATTATATAGTCGTAAATTTCAAAAACTTATAATTTATAATTATATTTTTTTTTTTTATTTTTTAATATTATAAAAAAAACAAGAATTTAACAAAGATACACAGATATTATGTTCCACATGTATACATTTTAAGTGCCTTGTTAAGAAAATGAAACAATTATTTGTAGCATTACAATATAAATTATTATTTTACCTAACATTAAAATTGTGATAATAACGATCCATAGTGCTTGCATTATTTTATAATGTATATTATAAAAGCTATTATCTATTTCTTTTTTTTTAATTTAATAAAACTAGATTGCAACTGTCTTTATTTGACCAGCTGTTATCAATGTCATCAGTTGCCTGATATCAAACCATTAGTATATAATGCAGAGGATAATACAAAATCGCAAGAAATTATTACAAAATGGAAAGTTAAATTAATACATAAGAATTATATAAATGATGAATATATTTACTAACTTTGGAAGAAGATACATAAACTATAAGGCAACTTGATAAAATGATTTGACGTGTTCGCGTGTCAGCAATTTTATTATAATAACTAAAACACATCAGAATTTATAAAAACAAGGTAAAACACATAATATTAAAATAAAACATTAACTGAAATATTAAAATCTTATCTAGCTGATATAGAAAATTAACGACTTTATGATATAAGATTTATTAATCTTACCAAAAGTGATTTTACGCCTGACTTTGTGCTGTCTGTACACATATAAATGATATTATAATAATAAACGCACGAAGCTCAAACACAAGATGTTATGGTCCTACTTATCTTATTCGGATATGCCCTATTGACTGTCAACATCGCATGAAATTGTTTACCTTTAGATGTTTATGTATTGTAGTATTCTGGAAGCTACGGACTTGACATCAGTATCACATAATAGAGAGAAACATAGAAATGCGACTATTTCCACTTTCTGTTAAGCACCATCCATAAATTAAGGTTTACAATTTAGAATGACTCAAAAAATATTTTATCTTATTAACAATTACGCATAAGATATCCATTTAATTGTCTAAAGTTGATGACTTAAAGTTGCAAATTGAATTTAATGACGTAATTATATTTTAACAATATGTTAGAAACTTTAATTATATACTCATATGATTATTATCATTATTCATCATATCATTATAATATACTTATAAATTAATTTGCAGTAATATTAATGCATAACTCTTAAATTAGATTTGTTGCTGTATTAAAACCTGCAAAAATATTATAGATTATGAATAACATTAACATATAAACATAATTTAAAAAAATATAAAACATGATATATTTATTTGTATATGTGTATGTGTGTGTGCGTGTGTGTGCGTGTGTCAGTTAGAGAGCATCAAAGAATCAGATATATAAATATAAATATATAAGTTAAATGTAAGATGAAAATAATTTTATATTATTTTATATCATTATTTTTTATTTTTTTACCTATGTTTTACTTACATTACGCCCGTCATATCTGATCACTTGTGGATTAGTCGCTTCTGAATGACAACAAGAACTAACATTACAAAAGTTACGACAGCGCTGACAACAATTGCTAGAGCAACTTTTAAAGCGATGCCAATTTCTTCCGATACATCCTCTCTCACATTGACATCTAAAAAATGATTTTTAATAATAAAACTGTTTTGATAAATAGGGTAAAATCTTTTAACTATATATTCAAATAATTTTTGAAATAAAGTTTTATCTTAATAGCGATAAACGAAGTAAAAATTTTTCATATTGTTTTGTATTTTATAATATATTTTAAATATTTGCCGTCAATTTCAACTGAGTACTATTCAGTTGAGTATATAAGACAACTTATGGAAAAAAATTAATTGAATATAAAATTACACATAATTGCAAAAATTGCAAAAATTAATGTACATGATATATTTCCATGGGCATAACTGGCCTAGAGCTGTTAGTAACAAGCTAATACAAAGAATAATAATAAGCCCAACTAATCCAAAAATTATTTTCTTGTCTCGATCTTCACATATCTCTTCAATAGATTTCATTATTTTTTCTATATTATTTCCCGATGTATTAACACTTGCGTCACCTCTAATTATAGATGCCTCATCTGGCCTCATAGGTTCTGATGCAAAATCTGAAAGGATATTAATTAATTTAATTGATTAAATTTGTTAGCTACAAAAGTTCATAACATAAAAATTTTTAAAAAGAAAATCTATTGTATTAATAAATTAGTTTTGTTATAGAAATTGAATATATATAAATCATTTTAATACAGGTAAAAGTACATTGTTAACAAATTACTATTCTTATAATAAATATACGAATAGGTTATTATATTTTGTATAAATTACAAAAATAAAATCCAATTATATTCATACAATTTTTGTACCTGTATAGCTTTCTGGGATTAGTGCTGAAAAAAGAAAATAGAAAATTAGGACAGAAACATAAACATAAACAACTTTTTCACATTATAGATTCATAATGCATATAATCATAAAACTATATACTTGCAATTATCTATAGAATTACGATATAAATTATCTTACTTGAGATTAAAATTACAAAAGCAATTCTTAATGTCATTATAAAATGCATCATGAGAACGTGTTCAATTTTCTTCTTGAAAAACTCTAACTAGGGAAAAAATCGCAGTTTCCTTCATCCAAACAATTGTTACTAATCTCGCACTATTACACCAATTTTTTGAAATCTATCTCGTAAACATATTGAATATTAAAAACATTACTTTTAATAGCTCAGATCTCTGGAAAATGATAGAAAGATTAAATATTATAACAATTTGTGATTGTATCGAGAAAGATAATTGTCATATTGATAAAAGAAACAAAAAACAAAAATTATATAATAAAATATGATGAAGAAGATAGAATATTATTTGGTTTGAATTTATATCGTTTACGATATTCGCTATAAATGATAAATTTCTATTGCAATGGATATCCGTACAATTAAAAGCAGCATTCAAAATATTTGAATCTTAATGATAATATAAGATAATATAAGATAATAATAATAATATAAACACGATAAGATAACGAGAAAAAAGCTCAAAATATTTATATTAGCTGCCTGTAAGCAAAGTCATATCAAAAACAAAATTTTTAGTGTCGCACGATGTATTATATCACAAAAATTATTTTACTCGAATTTATACATACTCAAATTTATAAATCAATAATTCAAATTAATTTGACGCAGAAGATTATAACATTTATTACAAAAATATAATTCTTAATTAATATTATTTATAAATTAGAAAAGTTATTGTATTTTATTACCATGTAGATTTTAAAATTGATTCTATTATTTAAGAGTCATTTCATAAGTAATGTACAATATGATAACGTGGATTAGATGGTAAAATTCTAAATTTTTGGCCAATTATAATGAAGAACTTGAAGAATCGATATGTGACTTAACAAACTTTCATAATCCGTATCATTGTGACTTGATGAGTGTTAGAAATTACGTCTGTAGATGCTTCAGGTAATATAACGTGAAGATCGATGATTACATATCGGACCGAAATTTTTCTTTTCTGCAAATTGTTTGTTAAAATATGGAATACTATCTGGTCATTACAAATTTCACACAAAGCACTGTGAATGTCTGTTGGATTTTGATCATGTAAAGTTTTAATCTTGATGTACGATCGTTGATATTCATGCGTAACAATACATGAGATATCTCCAGAGACACTTCTAACACTCGTCAATTCACAATGACAAGCACTATGGAAATTTTTAAGCCATTTGTATCGCTTTCTGAAGTCTTCCACTAAAAATTTCATTGAGATTGTATCATCCAATCTGCGACGTTACCATATTTTGTACATTATTTATGAAATGACTCGTATTTTGATTTAGATTAGAAAGGTTATTGCATTTTATTATTACTCATAGAAGATTTTGCTATCTATTTTGATTTATATACATATGTATCAAATTGAATGTAATAAATAATATAAAATTATAACAAAATTATTATCAAGTGTAAAAATTTACACAAATATTTTTTGTATCAATAATTAATAATAGTATCAACATCAAAATTCACAAAAGAAAATATTAAAAAATAATTTTATGCAGTAAATAATATAGTAAAATGCTCTTCTCAGTTACTTAAAAAATTAAAAATTTTTAATATTAACTTAAATTTTTAATTTACCAAATCATGATTTGCTTATTTCTATGTCCTCTCTCCACTAACAACACTATTACAATGACAAAGTACGATTTATAAGAGAGACACATATGAGATATTATAAACTTATTGGTTTACTCTCTTGCACGTATCTTATTGGTTGGTTGCTAATGTCGTGCAGAATTAAATATTTTTAATTATTTTCGTGTATTTTTCGGTGTATAATAACATATTTTTCTAAATAATAAGAATCTATCGAAATTACATATTATATAATACAGTTTATAATATACGTTTTATCGTTTTTTTATTTTATTATCGTAAAAATAATAAAATTATCTTAAAAGTATTTTTCCGTATTTAAAACTTAAATTGATAATTTTTGCTGTGGAATATTAAATTATTTTTTAGATTAAACAAATCATTGATTACAAAAAGAAAATATTAAACTTTCTAAAGAATTTTATTGTTACTCAATTTTTACTTTTCTTTTTTTGTAAAATTTTGTGCATATACATATACCAATAAATTTTAAATATTACAATTTTAAATGTGCATATGTATATGAATATATATGTTAATATTTTTATTTTTATATATATGTATATATGTTAATATTTTATTCTTATCTGTATTTTGGCGTTACGTTTATGATAAATGCTAAGTACTACAATTGCTCTCTATTTTAGCAAAGTATTTTTTTTTAAATTTATTACTTAAATTTTTCACGCTTACAATTTTCAATATCCATATAATTACGTGTATAATAAAATCTGTAAATTACATGTTTAAATATATAGGCAATCTCAAAATATCGACATCTTTCTATGTCAGCGATTGAAAATTGCATCGATTTAATATTCCAAGCGATATGCTTGGAGCAATCTCTTAACTCTCGTAGAAAGAAAAATAAGAAAAATAAGAAAAATAAAGGATAATGAGACATGTACACATAGATACAAGATAATCAGATACGGCAAAGATGAATGAAAAAGAAATTTCTGTTAAATTAATGTTAAATCAAGCGCCGACTATGTTTTCTCTTTTTTTTCGACAACCGTTTACTAGGTAATTCTAATTTGCGAAGTTGTATGTAGCGTGTCGTTTCGTATACAAAAATTAAAAGATATTCATTGAACGATTGTTTAATATGTTTCATTTTGACGCTACGTGTATGCGATCACTTTGATTTAATAACGATTGCACAAACAACGAAAAAGCCGCGATTGCACTGATACATGTATGTGTAAAATTTGTATATATATATATATATATATATATATTATTTATTTATTTATTTATTTCAATGGTTCTCACAAAGATAATTCGGATAAAAATTATTACTTTTATTTTTTTATGTATTGTCGTATACTGGAAGCTTCGGACTTGACATCAGGATTACATGATAGAGGAAAGATAGAAATGCAACTATTTCCACTTTCTGTTAAGCACCATTCCTAGAAGGCTTACAATTTAGAATTACTAAATTACAATTAAAATATTTAGATTTTTGATAGACCTGGCATATGTATGCGTGTGTGTATATGTATATGTTGCTACCAAAAGTATTTGTTTCTTGATATATTAAATTGTAATTATTCTTTATTGCTAATATAATAAACAGTCTACAATTTTACAATTTCTGTACACGAAAGACATTATTATAATGACGATCGCTAGGCCTTATAAGAGAGATACGTACGAAATATTATAAACTTATTAGTCTACTTGCGTATCCTATTGGTTGTTGATGTCAATTAAAATATTTTTATACATTTTATTTGCTTTTATTATACATATTTTTAGTTGTAAAATTTTCTGAATTTCCGTTCTTTCTTTAAATTTTTTAAATAATAAAATTTAAACAAAAAATTTAAATAATTATAACAAATAATTATAAAGGACAAAGTAAAATTTATGTTTATAATAAAATTTTTAATTTATGTTGCATAATCACAAACTAAAAAAATTATTAATAATGCTATTTTAGTTATTTTAATATTATCTCTTAAAATACAATATTTGAAATGGAATAACTTTGTTAATGTGATATATTCCTTTTTGAGATTGCATTCTATACATGTATCCAAAATATTATATTTTATAAACAAGAATTATGCACAAGATATGCATTGTCTAACGTTAATGATTTACAGTTGCAGATCGAACTTAATAATGTATAAATCAGTGTGCAATAATATTAATACACTCCAAAATTAGATATGTTGCTCTACTGAAACCTGCGAAAATATTATAGATTATGAATAATATTAACATATTTATATGTATTAAATATAAATTAATAAAAATATAAAACACCGATATATTTATTTGTATATGTGTGTGTGTATGTGTGTGTGTGTGTGTGTGTGTGTGTGTGTGTGTGTGTGTGTGTGTGTGTGTGTGTGTGTGTGTGTGTGTGTGTGTGTGTGCGTGTGTCAGTTAGAGAGCATCAAAGAGTCAGATATATAAATATAAATATATAAGTTCAATGTAAGATGAAAATAATTTTATAATATTATTTTATATTATATTATATTATTATTTTTTATTTTTTACCTATGTTTTACTTACATTACGCCCGTCATATCTGATCACTTGTGGATTAGTCGCTTCTGAATGACAACAAGAACTAACATTACAAAAGTTACGACAGCGCTGACAACAATTGCTAGAGCAACTTTTAAAGCGATGCCAATTTCTTCCGATACATCCTCTCACATTGACATCTAAAAAATAATATTTAATAAAAAAACCGTTTTTGATAAATGGGATAAAATCTTTTAACTATATATTCAAATAATTTTTTGAAATAAAGTTTTTATCTTAATAGCGATAAACGAAGTAAAAAATTTTTCATATTGTTTTGTATTTTATAATATATTTTAAATATTTGCCGTCAATTTCAACTGAGTACTATTCAGTTGAGTATATAAGACAACTTATGGAAAAAAATTAATTGAATATAAAATTACACATAATTGCAAAAATTGCAAAAATTAATGTACATGATATATTTCCATGGGCATAACTGGCCTAGAGCTGTTAGTAACAAGCTAATACAAAGAATAATAATAAGCCCAACTAATCCAGAAATTATTTTCTTTTCTCGAGTTTCACATATCTCTTCAACAGATTTCACTGTTTTACGTATATTATTTTCTGATGTACTAACTTGTACATTTTCATCATATCTAATTGATGAATTCTCAGATTTTGTTACAATATCTGAAATGATATTATTACTAATTTAATTAATTAAATTTGTTAGCTATAAATGTTTATTATAACGTGAAAAATATTCTAAAAAAAATCTATTGTATTAATAAATTAATTTTGTTATAGAAATTGAATGTATATAAATTAATTAAATACAGGTAAAAGTACATTGTTAATAAATTACTGTTCTTATAATAAAGATACAAATATGTTATATTCTGTATAAGTTACAAAAATAAAATCCTGTAACTCATATAGTTCTCGTATCATTTTCTGCAATTAATGTTGAAAAAAAAATAGAAAATTAGAACAGAAACACAAACATAAACAATTTTTTTACATTATAGATGCATACTGCAAAATATAATCATAAAATTATATTGCAATTATCTATGGAATTATAATATAAATTATCTTACATGATATTAAAATTGCAAAAATAATAATTCTTGATGTAATCATTAAATGCATCGTAAGAATGTGTTCAAATCTCTTCTTGAAAAAAAATAATTAGGAAAAATCAATTTTCTTCAGCCAAACAGTCGTTACTAGCCTCACGATATTACATCAATTGAAATCTATTGTAAACATATTGAATAAACATTCAAAAACATTTCTTTTTTAATAGCTGATTGTCAGATCTCTACAAAATTGCAAAAAGATTAAATATAACAATTTATGATTATATCGAGAAACGTAATTATCGTATTGCTAAAACAAAACAAAAAAAAATTATAATAAAGTATGATCATATAATGAAGAAGATAGAATATTTAGTTCGAGTTTATATCGTCTACGATATTTGCTCTAAATGATAAATTTCTACTGCAATGGATATCCGATATAATTAACAAAACTCTGCAATTTTAAAATTTTTTAATTTTAATAATATAAACACGATGAGATAACGAGCAGAAAATCTCAAAATATTTATATTTGCTGCATGTAAGCTGCATGTAAAATCAGTGAAAACAATTTTAAATGTCGCACGGTATACTATATTACAAAAATTATTTTACTTAAATTTATAAATAAATAATTTAAATTAATTTGATGCAGAAGCTTATAATATTTATTACAAAAAATATAATTCTTAATTAATATTATTTATAAATTAGAAATGTTATTTTATTACCATGTAAATTACGAGAGTTATTTTATAAGTAATGCACAATATGAGAATATCGCAAAATGGATGGTGTAGTTCCAACGAAATTTTTAAACAATTGTAGTGAAGAATTTGAAGAAGCGATACTTGATTTAAAAAACTTTCATAGTCATTGTGAATTTACGAGTGTTAAAAATGACTGTCGATGCTTCAGGTAGTATGACGCGTGAAGATGAACAATTATATATCAAGCCAAAATTTTTCTTCTTTACAAATTGCTTGTTAAAATATGAAATATTGTCTGATCACCACAAACTTTAACCACAAAGCACTGTGAATGTCTGTTGGATTTTTGACCATTAAAGTTTCATTCTTGATGTACGATCGTTGATCTTCACGCGTCACAATACATGAGATGTCTGCAGAGACCATTTCTAACACTCGTCAATTCACAATGACAAGCACTATGGAAATTTTTTAAGCCATGTATCGTCTTCCACTATTCAAAAATTTCGTTTTGATTTGAATTTCGAGATTGCATCATCCAGTCCGCGGCGTTACGACATTGTACATTATTTATAAAAAATGACCCTGACTTAGATTAGAAAGGTATTGTACTTTATTACTACATAGAAGATTTTATTATTTATTTTAATTTATATATAAATCAAATTTAATATAATAAATAACATAAATTTATAACAAAATGTCAGCAAGCATTATCATTGTAATATATTATACATTTGGTTACAGAAAATTATTGATCGTAAAAATACAAATATGACAATGAGAATGTCGTACATAATTTATTACCAATTTCAATATACAAAATAAATATTAAAAGATATATCTTTTTTAGAGAATTCAGTACACATCGTTTCTAAATTATATATATAATGTATTATTGAATTATAACATACATTTATTATGTATTACGTTTATAATTCATTATGCATTACGTTCAAGTATAACATTCATTATAATACGTTCACATTATACATATTTATATGTTATAAATATCGTAAATATAGTTTGTAGAATATACAATGATGTCCAACTCGAAAAACTATACTTTTAATAATACTAATTTAAGTTTTGTAATAATTAAAAGTTATTTAAAATAACTAATTAATTTTACCAAAACATTTTATATTACTTTTGAACATTATTATAAACACATAAATAATATTAATTTAAATAAATTGCAAAATACTATCTTTTAAAATAAATTTTAATTTTAAAATATAATACTTTTATGCATTTATAACTTAATACACGTATATAAACATCTTCATACATATATTTATATAAATCCATATATGAATGTATATATATATATATATATATATATATATATATATATATATATGAATATATGGATATATAAATATATTAATATATGTTATGCATATATTATAACATATATTATATATCCATATATTCATATGTTTATGTGTAAGCCACTTTGCGCATGTGTTTATTTAAATATTTTATATATTTTTTCTATTTAAAAGTTTAAAAGTTATATTTCTTATTAAAACTTTATTTTTTATTAATAACTTATTTTTTAATTATTGTTATTAGTTAATTATTTTTATACATTTATACTATATAACAGCTTTTTACTATATATAGATTTCTAATTGTAAAACTTATTTAATCTCTATTTTCTTTTTATTTTTTATATAGTAAAATTTAAACAAAATTAAAGTTGTAATGTATAACAAATAAGTATAGAAACAAAGTAAAAAATTGTTTTTATAATAAAATTTTTAAATTTATGTTATATAATTATATAAAGTAAAAAAGTTAGTAACAGTGTTATTAACTATTTTTTTTTAAAACATGATTTGAAATGGATTAACATTATAATGTGATATATTCCTTTTTGCCATTGCACTCTATATATGTTTGTCAAAAAATATTTTATCTTATAAAGTATTACGCACAAGATATCCATTTGATTGTCTAAAGTTGATGACTTAAAGTTGCAGATCGAACTTAATGACGTAGTAATTATATTTTAATAATGTGTTATAAATTTTAATTATGTACTCATATGATTATTATAAACTTATAAATTAATTTGCAATAATATTAATGCATAACTCTTAAATTAGATTTGTTGCTGTATTAAACCTGCAAAAATATTGTAGATTATGAATAACTTTAACATATAAACATATAATTAATAAAAATATAAAACATTGATATATTTATTTGTGTGTGCGTGTGTATCAGTTGGAGAGCATCAAAGAGTCAAATATATAAATATAAATATATAAGTTTAATGTAAAATAAAAATAATTTTATATCATTATTTTATATCATTATTTTTTATCTATGTTTTACTTACATTACCCACGTAATATACAACTTGTGGATCATTTATTTCTGAAGGATTACCAAGATTGACATTACAAAAGTTACGATAGCACTGACGGCAACAATTGCTAGACCAATTTCTAAAGCGATGCCAATTTCTTCTGCTACATCCTCTCTCACATTGACATCTAAAAAATGATTTTTAATAATAAAACCGTTTTGATAAATGAGGTAAAACCTTTTAACTATATATTCAAATAATTTTTTGTTTGAAATAAAGTTTTTATTTTAATTAAAGTAACTAATATGAAAGTAATAAACATAGTAAATTTTTCATATTGTTTTGTATTTTATAATATATTTTAAATATATTTTAAATATTTGTCAGTTTCAATTATGTCACTATTCAGTTGAATACATAAAACATCTTGTGTAAAAAAATTAATTGAATATAAAATTATATACATAGTTATTGCAAAAATCGATGTACGTGACATATTTCCATGGACATAATTGGCCTAGAGCTGTTAATAACAAGAGAATACACAAAATAATAATAAGCGCAATTGTTGCAGAAATTAATTGCTCCTTTCGAGCTTTATACATCTCTTCATCAGATTTCACTGTTTTATATATGTTATTACGCGATGTATTAACATTTGGGTAACCTTTAATTACAGATGCCTCGTCTATAGGTTTTGTTACAAAATCTGAAATGTATTATAAATATTATTAATTAATTTAATTGATTAAGTTTATTAGTTACAAAAGTTCATAATATAAAAAATTTTTTAAAAAGAAAATCTATTGTATTAATAAATTAGTTTTAGAAATTGAATATATATAAATCAATTTAATAGGTAAAAGTACATTGTTAACAAATTACTTATAATAAAAATACGAATAGGTTATTACAGTCTATATAAGTTACAAAAATAAAATTCAATTATATTCATACCGTGACCTATATAGATTTTTGCGATTAATGCTGAAAAAAAAAAAAGAAAATTAGGACAGAAACATAAACATAAACTTTTTTCACATTATAGATTCATAATGCATATAATCATAAAACTATGTATTTACAATTATCTATGGAATTACGATATATAAATTATCTTACGTGAGATTAAAATTACAAAAATAATAATTCTTAATATCATCATAAAATGCTTTATGAGAACGTGTTCAATTCTCTTCTTGAAAAACTCTATAACTAGGGAAAATCACAGGTTCCTTTATCCAAATAATCGTTACTAATCTCCCGCTATTACACCAATTGTTTGAAATCTATATCGTAACATATTGAATATTAAAAACATTACTTTTTAATAGTTCAGATCTCTGGAAAAATATAGAAAGATTAAATATTATAACAATTTGTGATTGTATCGAGAAAGATAATTATCATATTGATAAAAGAAACAAAAAGAAATTATATAATAAAATATGATGAAGAAGATAGAATATTATTTGGTTTGAGTTTATATCGTTTACGATATTTTCTGTAAATGATAAATTTCTATTGCAATGGATATCCGTTACAATTAATAAAAGCACCATTTAAAATATTTGAATCTTAATAATAATATAAGGTAATAATAATAATATAAAGACGATAAGATAACGAGAAAAAAAGCTTAAAATATTTATATTAGCTGCCTGTAAGCAAAGTCATATCAAAAAACAAAATTTTTAGTGTCGCACGATGTATTATATCACAAAAATTATTTTATTCAAATTTATATGTACTCAAATTTATAAATCAATAATTCAAATTAATTTTATATAGAAACTTATAACATTTATTACAAAAAATATAATTCTTAATTAATATTATTTATAAATTAGAAAAATTATTGTATTTTATTACTATGTAGATTTTAAAATTGATTCTATTATTTAAAAGAGTCATTTCATAAGTAATGTACAATATGATAACGTGGATTGGATGGCGAAATTCTAAATTTTTGGACAATTGTAATGAAGGACTTGAAGAATCGATACGTGACTTTTATAATCTGTATCATTGTGAATTGACGAGTATTAGAAATTACGTCTGTAGATGTTTCAGGTAATATAACGTGAAGATCGATTATATATCAGGCCGAAATTTTTCTTTTCTGCAAATTGTTCGTTAAAATATGGAATACTGTCTGGTCATTACAAATTTCACACAAAGCACTGTGAATGTCTCTTGGGTTTTGATCATGTAAAGTTTTAATCTTGATGTACGATCGTTGATATTCATGCGTAACAATACATGAGATATCTCCAGAGACACTTCTAACACTCGTCAATTCACAATGACAAGCACTATGGAAATTTTTTAAACTATTTGTATCGCTTTCTCAAAATTTTGTCTTCCACTAAAAATTTCGTTGAGATTGTATCATCCAATCTGCGACGTTATCATATTTTGTACATTATTTATGAAATGACTCGTATTTTGATTTAGATTAGAAAGGTTATTGCATTTTATTATTACTCATAGAAGATTTTGCTATCTATTTTGATTTATATACATATATATCAAATTGAATGTAATAAATAGTATAAAATTATAACAAAAATTATTATCAAGTATAAAAAATTATTAGTATTAAAATTATTAATTATTAAAAATTATTAAATTAAAGTACGATTTATAAGAGAGACACATATGAGATATTATAAACTTATTGGTTTACTCTCTTGCACGTATCTTATTGGTTGGTTGCTAATGTCGTGCAGAATTAAATATTTTTAATTATTTTCGTGTATTTTTCGGTGTATAATAACATATTTTTCTAAATAATAAGAATCTATCGAAATTACATATTATATAATACAGTTTATAATATACGTTTTATCGTTTTTTTTTTATTTTTATTATCGTAAAAAATAATAAAACTATCTTAAAAGTATTTTTCCGTATTTAAAACTTAAATTGATAATTTTTGCTTTGGAATATTAAATTATTTTTTTAGATTAAACAAATCATTGATTACAAAAAGAAAATATTAAACTTTCTAAAAGAATTTTATTGTTACTCAATTTTTACTTTTCTTTTTTTTGTAAAAATTTTGTGCATATACATATACCGATAAATTTTAAATATTACAATTTTTAAATGTGCATATGTATATGAATATATATGTTAATATTTTTATTTTTATATATATGTATATATGTTAATATTTTTATTCTTATCTGTATTTTTGGCGTTACGTTTATGATAAATGCTAAGTACTACAATTGCTCTCTATTTTAGCAAAGTATTTTTTTTTAAATTTATTACTTAAATTTTTCACGCTTACAATTTTCAATATCCATATAATTACGTGTATAATAAAATCTGTAAATTACATGTTTAAATATATAGGCAATCTCAAAATATCGACATCTTTCTATGTCAGCGATTGAAAATTGCATCGATTTAATATTCCAAGCGATATGCTTGGAGCAATCTCTTAACTCTCGTAGAAAGATAAGAAAAATAAAGGATAATGAGACATATACACATAGATACAAGATAATCAGATATGGCGAAGATGAATGAAAAAGAAATTTCTGTTAAATTGATGTTAAATCAAGCGCCGACTGTTTTCTCTTTTTTTTTTTTCAACAACCGTTTACTAGGTAATTCTAATTTGCGAAGTTGTATGCAGCGTGTCGTTTCGTATACAAAAAATAAAAGATATTCATTAAACGGCATAATTATTCAATACGTTTTATTTTGACGAACGCTACGTGTATATATGCGATCATCTTGATTTAATAACCGATTCCGCAAACAACGAAAAAGCCGCGATTGCACAGATACACTTATGTGTGTGTCTGTGTGAAATTTGTATATGTATATATATGTATATATATATATATATATATATATATATATATATATTAACAATTTATTTCAGTGGTTTTCATAAAGATAATTCAAAATCGCATAAAAATCATTATTTTTACTTTTTACATTTCGATTGAATTTATAACGTTACATATCGCGCGCGATTACTGCTCAAAGTTTTCTTTCTATGATTAAAAAACATAACATCCTGTAAAAACACAGCATTGTAACGAATTAATTATCTCGTCGGTATTGAAAGAACATTTGTATTCATATATCATAATGATTCGACTATTGATTAAAATTGCCTTTGATTAGCTTTTTACTTCCGTGCTTTTTCGCATTTTATAATCTCTCAATTATTGGATATTATCGTACATAACGTTTTTGTTTAAGCAGTTTCTTTTAAGCATTTATTAACAATTTTTTAATCCTTATACAAGAAAGTTATTTATTATATTGAAAGATTATGTCGTTAAAAATTTTTATTTCTAAAAGAGCTAAGATCTTTACGAGTTGAACTTGTCTCACTTTCAGAGGGAGATAAAACATTAACTTAAAGTATTATGTAAATAGTACGAATAGCAGCAACAAAAATTTCTGTAATATTACACGTATAAAATTAAACATTACAGTAAGATCTCAGAGCATTCTAGCATTTTACGACTTAAGAAATTGTAAGCATTGTTTACATTAATAGATTTTATTAAAATCGACATTAAGATTGACTATTTCAAGTTGCATTAGAACTAATCTATATTGTCCGTATATTATGCGTATTCTGGATTGATCCTATTACTCGCCGTTGACGAGTAATCCGTTTTGCGAGAGAGAGCAATGTGTTGAAAGTTGTGCTTTCATGTTCAACGGAACGTCCGACGTATTCGTGAGATTTATCGGATTTTAACCGGGCTCATCTCAGACTGCTCCTTCTGCTACTGCGAGCTGGAGTTCTCGCAAAGGACCAGTTCACCGTGCTCCTAATTTCGTTTGCCCTGACCGGGATTTCGGCGTGCACGGTGACTTTATCCCGAGAATCCTTGAGATGCGCCGCGCTGTCCGTGATTTTTCCCATTTCCACGCCGAGAAAGCACTCTTTCCGGATCTTCCTCTCTTCTGCCGCCGGAACTTTCCGAGATTCTTTCGCTTCCTTTTTCTTCTCTTGCAAAAAGAAAAAGACGGGAAGGCAAGATAAACTTTGCGGCGCACAACCGCGAATTTTCCTCGGAAAGACGAAAGAAGAAATCTTCTTATATATATCTTTTTTTTTTGTATATAAACTCTACGTGGATTGAATATTTTTGTGGCTGATTGCAATCTTTCAATCTATTAAGAATGAGCAAATTAATTTATTAATAAAGATATTATCACGGAACAAGATTTAAGAGGTATAATCAGCAGAATACAGTTGAGTTATATAATCTGAACAAAAGACTATCTTAATGATAATAATCTCTCGGATTAAATTCCGCCAAAATAAAACTGGATCGTGTCAAATAAAAGGAGTAAAAATTTTCTCATTTATTTTCTCGAAGTTAGAATTGGAAATTTTCTACATCTAAAAAATTTTCTACATCTCAATTTTTGTCACTCAGAAGTTATTAATATCCAACATTATTTCTGAGAAGAATTAGCTTTAAATACGTTATAAAATCTAAGTATAAAAAAAAAAAAGAATTTGAAACATTCCGTGTAAAGTTACTTTTATTATCACGCAAAAAATGTGTCAACTTTATCGGATTACAGATTAATTTAAAAGAAACGAACAATCTCTTACATCGAGAAGAGAGCCGTGAAAATTAATAACAGTCAAGAATGACGTCACGCTTATCCTGGCATAGTAGCTGTCCTTATTAGTGGCAGGCATTTAAATCACCCGGCACGTTCCTGAAAGTAAGTGCTCCGCATAAACCGATTACGGCGTAATACAGCCCGCCGCAGAGTGAATTATATTTCATTTATGCGCGTTAGAATTAGCGGCCATTAGTCAATATTATATCTTAATTAGCACGCGCCTTTCGTTACCCCGATTATGCCGAGCTTAATTCGACAGTTCTTGCATAGCGGAATTATACGAGAAAGAGAGAAACGCGCGCGATAAATAGCGGGAGGTTCGCATGCGGCAACAACAAATTTCCTCACTCTGCCATAATTTACTGAAATGTCCTGCATTTCATTCGGATAATTTTCATCAGCTCGGTCAATTTTGCTTCATTAGAATTGGCTATTTTTGCCTAGAAAAGTTTTGCCCTAAACTGACCTGACTTTCCTGCATTAACATTTAATTCTTTTATCTTTAAAAGCGATACTTTTATTTTATTTTTATATCTTAAGTTGCATTCTAGGTTTTCTTTCATTCATAATTTTTGATAAATTTTTTCTTCTCCAATATTTAATATAAAACACATTAAAGAATTTATAATAATTATATTTCTACTAAAATAAGTTTTTAATCTTCTTATTTGACATATTCATTCAGAAACAACATTATGATTCAATTTTATATTCTTAAAGTTAAATCCGTTCTTTAATTTTTAATGATAAAAAGATTCGTTATTTTTTCTCTTCCTTTTTTTTTTTAAATAAAAGTTGTGATAAGAACCAACTCGTGCGAAATCTTTGATCGAGAACGTTTCTTTTTGAAGTTTAAGTAGGATGTCGAGAAATCGTGAAATTACGAGCGTAATTATTTAAAGATTATGACGGGCGCAGGTACACGCCATTAATTCTTCCAATTTTCCTTCGTTTCACTACAAGTTTCAAGTTACCTTTCTTTTTACGCGTCGCTTCTGCTTCGCCGCCACCATAGTTCTTGTGTCATCCGAAGACCGTTAATTGGCAAGATTAACAGCCAAGGATGCGCCGTATAAAATAACGTTCAAGAAAACTATTCCGACGCTATTTTCGCTCTTCTTCAAATCGATATCCAGAAAATAATTGTCCACGAGCAAATGCAGTTTTTCGCAGTAGTTTTTTTTTCGTATTTGAACGGATGGTGGCCTTAATTATTTCGCCGTTGCTACTATTTTTGTGCTTTATTTTAACGAGAAGGTAATTATGTGTAATGGGAACTTTAAATAAAATAATGAAAGATATAAAAGTATTATATTTTTTGAACAAGTAATGGGCAAATATTTTTGAAAATTTTTTTAAATAGAAAAATGAACGATAAATTTATAGCTAAAGCAGGAAGACTGCGAAAAAAATAAAAACTATTTGATATATATTTTTCGAAAAGAGTCGTAAGCGGTAAATAACAAATATATCATTTAATCGTGATATAAAGATGTTCGCGTCTTTTGTTTTTCTCTGTAATCATTCAAATTGTAAAAAGTAGCATAAGCTCAGCGAATTCTATGAAAGAATAAGAAGTAAAATCAACTCTTAACTCTGCAAATTTTTTTATTATTGCTTTAGAATTAAATTTCCCGAGAGATAATACAGTTTTTCGCTTATCTTGGCTTTCTTTCGAGAAATTTACAAGAAAGAAGTCTTAAGAAGAAACACTGCGCAAAACATTATCACAATTTCAACAGAATCAACGCGAAATCTCTTTTTTGTAGATACAGACTTCATGCATTTACTACGAACTGCTTACATTGCTGAATCAACTCAAGAAATGACATAAAGCATGATAATCCCAAGGATTCTTTTAGTTCAGAAAAACTATCTTTAAAAAAAAATTGAAATTAGATTGGTCAAGATATTTGCGGATGAAAAGAATAATATATATGTAGTTGTGTATTAAGATATTAATATGAAGATATTTTACGGAAATTTGTGATTATTAAATAAATGATGCAACAAAACGTGCAGCAGAATCAGTTGGATGCAATAAAAATATGGTTTGTTCCTTTACAATATATCTAACGATGCCAAAGTTTTTTAATTAAGTATACGTAATGATAATACTAGTATGTCAATGGCAAAGTCCACTGTGAGCATGCATCGCCTATAAACTGCATATAAACTGCACATACGATGCAAACATACCTGATTACTGTGCTCTACTTACGTATGACGAAAGGACTCTTTGATCTAAAAGCGCATTAATCTAGTATCGCTGAATCAGTTATCAGCAAAGGAATTGATCTGCTCGATATGTAAACGCAACTACTTATTGAAGCAGAAATGCAATTCGTGAAATCAAAATAAAAAAAATATACATATACTATACCCTGTTGTTGATAAACCGAACATTAGAGTGTTAATGACTTAAAATAGCTATTTGATCATAAAATGTTAATTGTTTGTTTTTTGAATGTCATAACTTACAAACTAAAATTAACAAAAAAGAAAGAAAAAAAAGGATAGAAAAAATGTGATCAACGTACAACTAATATAATAGAAATAAAGAAATGTATTTGCATGTGATTCTGTATTTTTCTATTTCTAAGATTTTTCTTTTAAATTTAATTGTAAAAGAAATATAATCACAAACTAAAAAGGTTTATATCTACAATTAGTAATTAACAAATATTATTGTTATTTTATCATCTTTGTATATGATTTGTATGTTATAACACTAACTCAAATTCTGACATGTACAGAGAAAATAGAACATTTCAGTTCTCATAAAATATATATGAGCTTTACTTAAGAAAATTTTGCGACTGAATTACGGAGCTATACAAACTCAGAAATATAATCATGTAATCGCGTAGCGACGCATCGCGAATTACACAAAATATATTATGTTTTCTTCATTTCAAATATGTCTTCACATTCTAATCATAAAAGGCAGACGGTCCCTTTCAAATTTTGTCTGATAATGTCTAAAATGATTTATAGTTATATTATATATTATATTATACAGTTATATATATTTATAATTATATTATAGTTATATATATATGATTTATATTAATGTAATTAAAAAAAAATTACTAAAGAAAGCGTGATAAAATATAAGTGCGCAAGCTATAAAATATTCATCGTAAAATATATTTGCGTGCGAATAACAGGTAACACGAAGAGTAAGTCGAAATTGTGTTTTACAATTTGCGAGAAGAACATTTGAACAAAAAAAAAAGTATATACGGCGTGCTGGAAAATTTAAATTTATTTGAGCCCGACTTTTGCCACAATTTTGATAAAAACATCATATATTAAGTTTCTTAAAATCAATCAACTATTAAATGCTTGTTTATTTTTTAAATTGATTTAAATTATCTCAATATAGTTTAAAAAAAAATTATAAAAACGGAGAAATATATATACAACTGGTTTATTAAAAAAAAATACTATTGAATTCCGGAATATAGTCGTTTTGCCTTTACAAGTAGTCAAAATGTTCCAACAGCTCGACGACACGTAAGCGTAGTGTTGTTTCGTTTCCTTTCACTACAGTTAGGTCATAAAGTCATGTGAAGGCACATTAGGAGTTAATAAAAGACTACTGTATTATCATTAAACATGATTGCTACGTAGAAATGTACAATCTTTGAGCTCGAATTTCTCTCTTCGGTGTAACACGCGAATTTATATTAAGCGTAATATGAATTGAAAATTCCGCGAAGCAAAATTTGAAAGATGCTATCTATAAGAGTGTGATTTATGTGCATGCAAGAATGCAAAAAATAAATGTATTTTTATAAAAATAAAGATATCAAGAATAAAATATAAGTAATTTAGGTAAATCAAAATAAATAAAGCGGAAATTGATTTAACTCTAAGAGAATTAATAATATTTTAAATATATATATATAAAAGTCTTCAATAGATTAATATAAACAATTATTTAATATTAAAAATATAAAACACATAATGTTGCAGATCTATATCTTTCATCATCAAACCGATTTATTCTTAAAAATTCAAAACGATATAAAATAAAATATTTGAAATTAATAAGTTTCTTCTAGTGCAAACTCTTAAATAAAAACAGAAAAAATATAATTCGACAAAATATAATGCAAAATAAAATTCTAAAAATTGCAATTCTGAAAATTGTTATTGCAAAAATTTTAAATATAAAAATTGAAATTGTAAAAATTTAAACTCTAAAAAATCAATAAATAATTTATGCTTGACATAATTTAATATAATTTCTGCATGTTTTTAATATTTTTAATAATAGTATCTCTCTGTTTTCTTCAAAAATTCTTTAGAAAAGAGAATGTATATAAAATGTTATTATAGTTTTAACAAAAGTATAAAGAATTTATTTATTATACAAGTATTGCAGACAATTCTATTGGTATTAGCTATTTTTGTATTATAAGATTTTGAATCTGAAAGGAGTACGCTATCTCGAGCCTCTCTTACGGTCGTTGAATTTTATGTTATCGATACCCATATACGTCTAGCTAAGAGAGTCGGAGTTTTTATTTCGAGTTAATCGTGTTTTCTGCTGCATAACTATTCAAACATTTCCAAAGCTTTGTGCGCATTACAAAAGCAAAAACCTTTAGAACCATTACCGCGATGTATAATGTTTGTATAGTCTTTTTTATTCTTTTATGACGAAATACATTGCGGAGAGCATTATAGAAATTTTAATGCAAAATGTGAACAATGACTTTTGTTATGAGATAATACTATCTTTTTTTTTTTACATAACATTACTCGTGCAATAGTTTATCTATGTTACGGATATTTAAACCACTGAGAAAATAATTGCTATTTCTGTATTTTCTAACTGTTTTATTAACATATGCAAATACTTTCATCGCGTGCACAAGCAATCACACTTTCTTCTGCATTAATTCTCATCAAAATCATCACTATTCAAATAAATTGCAAATTTACGTATTAAAAGTAACTCGAAGTTCTACGGAAAGTTTCTCGGATTTGGTGGGCATTAATATCAATTTTAACTTTCGAAAGTAATTACGAAAAACATTCGAAGTAATTCAACAAAATTTTTGCAAACACATTTTTCCTTGCGAAATATATATACGTTAAAAGAATCTAATTCTAACTTTGTGTATGAATTAAGAAAGTGCGCATACATGCAATGTACTTGTTATTTTCTTGAAATATAAATATTTAAATTGTCTTTCTCTGCGGATAGATATTCATATAATTTACATTTATTTAAGATAAATATATCAATGTATAATGAGAAATCTCCTTTTCAGTTAATATTAAAAAATAGAATTATTTTTATAGAAAAATTATTTCATTCTTCTGAGAGAGAGAGAGAATATCCTGATAATATATTCCATTGTGTAAAATAATTCCAATAAGCAATATATAAAAATTAGAAGAATTCATATCAATAAATGTGGATTATTTCTTCGATATCCATTTACGCGAATGAAATTCCATAATGAGAAAATATAATTATCTCTCCCAACAAATGAGAATAGGAAAAATAATTAAAAAGGAGTCAGACATATATAATTTAGTTTATACGCTATATCAATATGTAATGCAATTACAACAATACAGTAATCGCCGAGAATAAATTTCTGCGCCGATAGCTGATTAGTAATTAATACGTGAATAAAATTATGTTATTAAATATTTTAACAATGCTTTTAATTAATAGCTCGGTACAATTAGTACTAATATACTAGCATACGTTATCGATACAAAGCATATTGACGAAAATTGTTCCGACAAAGTTTACGATCAAATTTCCATAAACCTTCCCGTGTGTGTACGACAGTGATTTATAATAACGTATAATATTCTGTATAGAATCAAATTCATAAAATATGCGATTATAAATTTAAGCGTTTCCCTGCTATTTTATTAAATAATGCAAACACAAACATTGATATAAACCTCATCTTAAGTAGCAATCTATTATTAATGATCAAACTAAATATTATAACACTACGTATCGTTACGCAAAAAGTTTTAAGTTTATTAAATATGTAATCTTGAAATAATGATGAAATAAAGCAAACACTTTACTATATTCTGCGACGTCTTTTACACTCTCTAATGTAATGATAGCATCATTAATTTCTTCGGCCGAATAAGTTGTATAACAAGTTATCAAAGTTGTTAATAAAAACGCTGTAAATAAGTTCCGTCAGTCTTTAGTTCGATAAAATTTCTAGTTTTCAATAAAAACTGACAAGAATTGGGATAAACTCGATCCTTTTAATATTTCTGTTTATACTTTATTTACTATAGAGACAAGAGAAACATTAATAACGTCTTTTACTAATTTTCTTTCAATATAATTTTTTCCATATTATTTATACATATACAGTTCTTCACATAAACTTTTTATTTGTTTTTTATTAAGAGATTTTTATTAAAAATAATTTGCTTTGATTTTTATAAAGAAGATCTAAACACACATACCGTAGAAATTTCGTATAATGCTAAAATTATATATTTTTTTTTTTAAAAAAAGTTTTTTATATAAAAGAAAGCTACTGAAACACATATATTTTGCATATGTAGTCCAATTTTTCTGTACCCACAAAAAAATATGATTATACAATTTTTATAAAACCATTTTTCACATTCTTTACAACATTCATTATAACTATATTTATATTTATATCTTCCCATCATTCATTATATTAAAAACTCACAATGGTTATCAATGTATAATGATGAGATTTTAGCTTTCACAATAATCCTAAATTATAAAAATATTGATACCTTTTACATGAAATATGCCTAAACTATTGTATTTTGTATCTCTGTAAAATATTTTATATACTAATGTAAAGAATATCTATCACCATACAAGAGATTGGTCACAGGTTTATTGATTGTCAATAAGCCATTTATTCGCCGATTGAATTTGTTTTCACAATTATTACGTTGTATCTGTTTTCACTTCGCTGCTTATCATTTAAACGGCGTGCTCACCTCGTTCCAGCTTATTACTGCCTACTGAAATGCCACAAGAACGATCTCTAGGCTCGACTAGTCGAGAGAGGGTAAGTAGCGATCGATTATTCCTCCTGTGAGATATGCAAATCGTCCCGGACTCCCTATCTCTGTCACGCGCACTCTTCCGACGATTATTCCAGTTTCGGTCGCGCCCCATCCTCTTCTGCAATCCTTTTTTCCTTTCTTTCTCGCGCGCGTTAGCTCTCTCGTACAAACTGGAACGTCTGTCACGTGATTTACGTCCCGAGAAAATAAGAGATCTTCGCGTTATCCTGTAGGTCAGGGCAGGACAGGAAGAATTGGAAAGGAAGGGAAAAGAGCGGAACTACGAAGTCGACAAAGGAAGTGCAGCCATCCTAAATCTTTCAACTTTCGAATGTTAGGCTCGCAGACTCGCCACTTATCAGAATGACACTATCTCTTGCTACTACTTGGTCCCTTATAGCTATCTCCTTTGCAGTTTTTTTTCTAATTATAACTTTTTTATATGTATATTTTTAATATCTTTTAAATTTTGGTATACAGTAATTGGTTTTCAATATTGCAAAAATATTTAATAACAATTTATAAAATTTATAATTGTCTATAAAGTATACAAACATTAATAATTTTTAAATCAAAATTTTTAATTTTAAAAGTCTATTATTTAAAAAATATAATAAACACGTAAATGTACAAATAGAAAATAATAAAAAAGATACGTATCAAGCAATAATAATAATAAATATTAGCCTCATACGCGAAAACCTAACAGATTTCGCGTGATTTATTCAATTTATATGTGTATATCGTGATAGTAACAATCCGTACGTGATTTTCAAAAATGTCCCGCATTAGGCGCTCCCAATTTTGACAATTGGAAACACGTGGCAGTTTGAATTCGTCTGAGCATTCAAATTGGTCGCGTACGCCAGTTCGCGAACGCGTTAAAAGCACGCGCAAATTTGCGCAATCGTGCGCGTGCAAATTTTATTCGTGTCGCTCTTCTGCGTTCAAAAGGAGACGCGATTCAGCTCACGCTTGACCCAATCTGCGGACCTGGCGCGCGCATTATCGAGAGCCCCCTCTTGCCCCTCTCTTCGGTCGAGCATCGATAAAAATATCCGATATACGAATCCGCCTTACACTCCGAATCTCGATGCTGTCCGCTCGTAAATTCGCAGAGATAGAGAGAGAGAGAGAGAGAGAGGAAGAGAAATAGAGTGAGAGGAACGAGAAAAGAGCGCGGCACGGTCATAATCGTTATCCGTTGAATCCGCACGACGATACCGCGTCTTTTCATGGTCGGAATGGATCGCGAATGTCGCGGCAGCAACACGGGTCCGATCCGTATCCACGCTCGTGAAACATTCAACGATTGTGGAGCTGTTTTCAGAATTTATCATAGTATGAATCGATAAAAGCCTTCTCTCTGTTTCTCTATATTTCTTCTTATCGTTAACAGTTAAAAATTTATTATTTGTTTGACCCTTTTCGATCGTAGACATAGTATCGAGATTTATAGCTGCTAAACTTGCACAAATTGCACATAAATAAATTGTGTAGCAAGTATCCCGCTTAGTTTTATAGATAAGTAGCTTCGAGTATAAATGTATGTGTGTGTATTCTCTGCAGATTAAAATATAAATTATACAAAATGAATAATTAAGAAGTACTCGAGTTATTATCTCGACAATTTCGTAAGTTATTTTATTTTAAAATTTATTTTTGCATTTTAATATAATTAAATTTTATTTGGAACATTATATATATAATAAAAATTAAGTAGAATTATATGACTCATAAGTAATAACTAATAAGTAATAAAAAAACAAATAATTATCTAATAGTCCCATAATAATTGTCCCATCAATAATTAAAATTCGAATAGCTTTAAATGTTTTTTCTTACGATGACATTATCAAGATTTAACTTTTTACAAATGATATATTAATTAATATGCTATATATAAACATGCAAGTATATCAATACACACCAAAGTGAAATATTAATATTGATATTCATTTATATTCCCACCTAGCTTGCAATTTTGTGCACACTTACTACTAATCTTATATAAGTAGACGTTCAGTGAATCGCTAGATCACTTGAGACTGCCTCTTCCTTTCCTTACTACCTCCTCGTAGAGCTACCTGACGTAGCTACTGAGTTGCGGTTCGCAAGGATCGCTGTTCCGAAGATGCTGTTTACAAGAGTGTATCCTGGACTCTATTTGAATCTACGAACCGTGTCTTTGTTTACCTTCTTATCCGTGAGTGCTCCTCGTCTTCTGAGCATTAGCAGTCAAAGTTGTTTGCTTGCTTCCACTTCCTTGGCACAGTGTGTATCAAAACCCGTTTCCAAAATTGAATGTAAGAGAGTTAAGTTTACTTACAGGCTGTAGAAAGAGAGTAAATAGATTCTTAACATCCTTATTAATACATTAGAGAAAGTTAACAAATTAATTCGCTAGTTACCTCTCTTCTGCGAATTCATCAAAACCAACATTGTTTTAACTATTCGATAATGTAACTATACGAGATCTTCAATAATCGCCGCTAACGTTACTTCTTGTCGAAAACTCCGACAATTTTTCTTTAATGGAAACATATTTCCTGGTCCATCTGAGCAATGATTTTATAAATAAAAATATCGTAAATTAAAGAAGACTTTATAAACCTTTTTGGGCTGTACTCTGATTGATATTTAAACATCATTTGAAGCAAAAGTTAGTTCTTTGCTCGCAAAAGTTCGCAGGTTTTAGACATTTTTTAAATCTAAAGTTTATGTCAAAAGACAGTAGCGTACAAAAGAGAGCTTTTGACTTTTAAGAAATATTATTTCTGTTAACAAGAAATCTTTTGTATGGATTACAAAGCTGCAAGCGAGAATTGCCATGGATTTTTCGATATTACCCTCCTCACATTGTTAGATGTTTGAAATAAAAAATCAAATAGACACTTCACATATTCACTTATAGCGTGCACGGTATTACGATATCGAACCAATTTAGAGGCTGAAACGAACGATATCGCGTTTCATGCGTGTTTCATTCGGCTTTTCCATGCAGCTGCAAGCGATCCGGTATTAACCATTTACAGTCCGGTACCACCGTACGGTTTTATACAGATTATATTTTTTCCAGGACAAATTTGCTAGCTTAAGCCATTACATCACCTGAGTAGACAAACACTCTATTAACGAGTTTTCGTTTATTTTTTCTGTATTTCTAGTATTCGTTCGATACGTTCGATATAACATTTGACAATTCATGACAAGCTGAAAATTGATAAAAATTATCATGTAATGCATTAATTATTCGAAAAAAATAAAACTCAGTAAATTATCTCAATTTTTATGATTAATTTGCTTAAAACTTAATATAAAATATAATAATCGATGATTTTTTTCTCTCATAATGAGTATATAAGAACACATATATACGTTTACTTATTTTCTTTATTCTTATTTTTTTCCGTGTCAATTTTCAATCGTTCAATACAGTGATTTTAAACATTAATAGATTGTGATAACTTTTACACAGAATAAATCAATGAGTCGTAATGAATCGATAAACAGTAATGAATGGAATAGCGACAAAGCGAGACCTTGATCAGGAGAGACGTGTAACGGAATGAAGATTGAAGGAAATTCGTGTCAACAGCTACAGATACTACTCTTGGCATGTATTCGTGTAAAAGCACTCCTGTATCCGCCGAGAGAATTCAATGTTTATTGTGAGGTCACATCGGCGGAAACCACCGGTCGTTTGGCTCGCGAACCAATGTTTCCGAATTCCGTCTCGATGCGAAAAGCAGAAAGCTACGGCGATCGTAAATTCAATATTATCCACAATCGCATCATCAAATACGTTCCTATTTCGAGAAAATTCGGACTATTGCTAATTCCGCAAATCGTGTATATAAATATTATTCTTATTTAATGAGCAGAAAATAGAGATATATATTATTTTTAGCAGACTAAAGTACATAAAATTGTATTTATATTATATATACTATTTTTCAAACAAGAGCAACTAGATAACAGATATTTACTGATACCATTAAATGGGATAAAATAATGTCTATTCTTATATGGTATATTTCTTCTTTCCTAAATATTATAAATAAATTCTATTTTTTATTTTTCCACATTTTATCTGTCATCTGCAAAATAAATTTGTGACATAAAAATCTTGTTTCTTCTAACTGGAGATAAAAATTAAAAATTATATCATATATTATAGATTCTGATTTCTCTGCAATACGTCTTGTACGCTCGAATTAACCGATTCTCTTACAATAGAGGGTAAAGATTGACTAATCCGTAGCAGTAATCCACGTAAGATGGTAATAATCGTGGCAACAATACACGGGTGTTTGGGATATGTTGGACAAACGAACTTGTGATTGTTTCATCGGAAGGTGAGCAAATGTCAATTAACAAAGCGCTTATAAGCAATGAAGTCCTCCGTAGGACGGACGAATCCCTTTATTAAAGGAGCTTATTAAGGATGGGACAATGGAAAATTGCTATATGAATAATTAACTGGCAAGCACAATGGATATCTAAACGTTGAACCAAAGTGTCAACACATCGTCGCACACATATCGGTCTTTGGTCAGGGCCTTTGCTTACCGGCCTGTATATACATATCTAGCCAGAAATTCCGCTCGTAATGATATTGCTGTTCTAGCACTCTCTGTAATAACGCGCAATACGAGAAATTTGTAATCACAATTCTAATCATAATATTTAAAAAAAATATATAATTAATATACATGTTTGAAGAAACTGATAAAGACTTTCTATATATAGATTGTAGTATTTTTATCTATATCGACATTTTAATAAGAGACGTGTTCTATCTATCTATATATATATATATATATCTAAAGCTATTTGAAGATCTGATTTTCTTAAGTTTGATAAAGAGGGTGAATAAAATTTTATATAATAACTATTCAACTTTACTGAATTATTCACGTAATTCTACGATTCTATGTATATTTGCAGATTTTATTCAACTTTTAAACACAATTTGTAAATTGCACCACTTAATTTTTCAATACAATAACTAATATATAAACGATAAGAGAAAATAAGAATTGGATATTCTCTCATATATTATAAAAATATATAAGCTCAAGAAGATGATTTATCTCAATTCGTGACTTTTTAACGTAGCTCTGGGTTTATGAACTTCACTGTACCTGCTATTATTTCGCCTGCCGCGTCATGTGTACATACACGGGAACTACTCGCCCATATATGTGCGCTCGTGTAAACATCATGTGTTGTAAAGGACAAAGACCCATTCCGTAGTCCCCTCTGACCTAGCATGTCACGGAGGGCTAGTGGCCCACTGGCGCCCTTCGTGATTTATCGCCAGCTGTTTACGTCTACCTCTAATTGCTCCCTTTCGCGCCGGGAATAAGGGCCTGACGATATCCATAAAACGTGCTAAATCGCACCATTTTGCAATTTATTTCGCTAAAAATGCCGAACCATAGATTTCTATTTCCTGAGAAACAGATTATTTTTACGTATTAACGTAAATATATGTCTACATTACATTTATATGCAAACTGAGGTGATTTCCATTTTTTTTTTGATTAAAATGTTAATGTTATTCAAGAATAATATAATAAGTAGTACGATATATATATTATAAAATTAAATTATAACTTTTTTATATGACCACTTTGTAATTATTAAGAAATATGAATATATCATTAAAAAATTATCTTAACAAAATTCTCAATTAATAAAAAATCTTATAAATATTGTAAGATATTTTTAAAATTTTTTATTATTTCCTATGCATTATAATATATTATTTTACAATATATTATAAGATAATTATGTATTAAAATTTTGATTGGATATTAGTTGGTTTTGCAAGAATCAGATTAGGTATAACTATAGAATATATACTGATTCTACTCGCGAGAGTTACGGAACGTATGTTGCTTAAATTTGCATTATAATGCATATTGTGATATGATACGAATGTACGTAGCCGATATGATGCATTACTTTTGAAATGAAATTGTCCGAGCAGAACAGATATGAAACTACAAATTTTAACATGTGTTAACACGCTTTTGTGCTCACTGTATATCTTTAATCAAAATGGTGATGTGATAACTGTGAAATGCACACATACAAAAGCTATATTATAAAAATATTTTACATATTATACATATCCAGCTTAAAAAAATAAAAAAAGTTAATCAAGCATTTTGTTAGTGTAATGAAAAAGAATTTATGTTTTCTGACGACATTTTATGATGATGATAATTTTATTCTTGCGTAATAATATATGTAATTATATTAATATAAAATGTTATATAATATGTTGATAACGTAAAAAAGAATGTTATAAATATATTAAAATGAAAATTATTTTTTTTATATACTAATAATATATGAATTCCATGATTTATATTTTTTAATGAATATTAATCTCAAATTTAATTAGAGTTCATTTTTAATTCTAATTAAAATATACGATATAATTAGAAATAAAAGTTCTCTTAAAATTAACATTAAAAAAGCCATTTAATATATGTATTAAATTTTTTTGGTCTAGTTTTCTTTCTCCGTGTTTAAAATTGACGAGGAGAAAAGGAAGTGAAAAGTTAGGTGGCGATCTTGTCACGGAGAGAGTATGGGGATCAAGACGCCGGCGTCACTTCCGTTCCGTGAAACCTCCGGAAATTGTTCTTATCCCTTGATCCCTTGAGAGAGTTCATCCTGTCGTCGCTTCCTATAAAGCCGGAATGATCACGCGACCTCGCCCGCTCGTCCATCTCGCTCGCTACTCATCTGCCGATTATTCGTGCGATATAAAAGCGTCTGTTATTTTCAAAGACGTATTTGTGGTGATTTTGCGCACGTACTCACGACTTTTCTCGGAAACGGTAGAGGCGACCTGGCATGGTCAGCCAGTAGCGAAGTGATTTTCTCGGTAGGCTAGAAAACTAATCCGATTTATATTTCAGATCGTATTTTCCTCGGAAAGCTACGCGACACTTCTAACAAGGCGCTTCGTAAAAGCAGCGTAAGTATTTTTTGATGTGAAAAAATAGAGAAAATTTATACGTGCGAGGAAGAAAAAAATCGAGGAACAAGCTCGAAAAAAACTTAGTTTGTACATGAGAAATATTTTGGGTCTGCACAGAATAATTTTCTTATCTATTGCAAATATTATATGACTTTTACTTCTTTTACTGCTAACGCAAGAATAATAATTTATTATTATTGTTATTACATTGTTTTAATGTGCTATTATTATATGTACGTATATATAGTAATATTAATATTAATATTAGATTAATCAATTTTTCAAAAGTTTATTAACCCTCGTCATACAAATACAAAACAAAAAATATCAGAACATTCATTTGTTTGTATACGAAATAACGCAATACCGCTTCACTGCAACAGAAATCTATTAATAGACAGAAAAAAATCTACTCGCAGATATCTCTCGGGATTGTGAGAATCTTCTATTTGTGTATAATAAACAACGGATGACTCATTTTTATTCAATGGTACAAGCCTCGCGCGGCACTGTTACTTTTATTGGTCATTTTTATGTTGAAAAAAACACATACCGCTATTTTTGCTGGCTACTGTTTTGTGGTTTTATAAAACAAATGGTTCTAATTCTGCAAATTCTAAAATCTCACAATATATATATAGTTTCGGTCATAAGCCTTAATAATAATATTTTATTTTATAGAACAAACTAATCAGTTTTCATAAACTGAAAAACACGAAACGTAAATATTGCAAAAAAGATTTTATTATTTTGCGTATATAATAAGTACGCGTATGTAATGAGACTTTATATGATTATTATTAACAAAACATTTAAAAATTGTATCCTGCTCTTTAATTTGTTAAAACTGATTAATATTATTGACTTAAAATAATTTTTTTATATAATTGTTAATATATACATTAACTTTAATTAATTTTTGCTTGTAAAATATTAATCTCTCATATTCTCCGTTACAAATCTGTCATCTCTTCTATGTATGCTCGCAAAGGTTCCTTCTGTCGCAGATTGTGCAAAAAAACATGATCTTTCTCCGCGAGCAGGTGAATAAAAATTTTCCTTCGCTAACGTAATATGGATCTATGTTACTCGAAGCAGTAAAGTCCACACCTCGCTGCGCGACATCCGTTCGTCTGCATATGCATTGATCTCTCGGTGTGCTTGTTGACCTTACGGAGCGAGAGCAGCGGATCTCGAGAAAGGGAGGAAGGGAAACTGAGTCGATTGAGCGGGCTGAGACCATAAAAACATGAAATAAAGATCCCGCATCGAAGCCGGGCGGTTGGGGTTGGCTTTCCTCGCCGATGTTTGGTTTCGAGCATATTTTCGGCGTCGACTTTTATTCGGTTCACGTACGGCTCGTGTAGCATGTATAGCATTCTGGTGGTTCCCTATCCGCTATCTTCCTTCCTCCAACGTAAGAAAATTTCTTCTTCCTGCATCTTTCCTTCCCCGCTTGCTGTCCATTGCCTCATATCCTCTCTCATTTCCTCGCTCATTGCATCTTATGGACTACGTGTTCCGTCCTTATCAATCGACCCTCTTTCCTGTCCTTATCTATCTCTATCTGTTCCCTACATCGCCTCTCTCTATGTACTAGGTGTCTTGGAAACAGCAAATAATGAAAAACTAAACTGATATTGTTTGAATGTTAATTTTTTGATTGATTTTTTTATATCTTAATTAAAATTTTATTTGCTTTAAGAATCACACAAAAATATTTTCAATATATATTTGAAACGCGTCCATTACATTGATAGATACAGAATTATTTGATAATAAATATTAAAAATTTTTTACGAATTAAATATACATTGATTAAAAAAATGTACTTTTTAATTAATTTCAATTAGTCTTTATTATTACATAAATTAATTTTAACTTTTAATTATATATCAAGAGATTTAATGTTAAATATTGTTACAATAAAAATTATTTTAAATATGCTATATAATCTCTAAATCGAATGATTGTAAGACACATTGTATATATTTCCATTCTTTCCAATCGTTTCCTCTTTTTTTGCCTACATCTCTCCTTTTCCTGTCCAGCAAACTACACATCTCCGTCTTTATCAATCTACCTTCTTTTTATCGCCATCTCTCTCCACCCTCTTCCTCTACATGAACACTATCCATTCTTGACAGCTTGCTCGCGCAACCTCGTGTACGTTTGTCCGCGTCTCCAAGACAACTTCCGGACTTGCATTCGATCGTCAGCTCTCGGCCAGTACAGTGATCATACATACGGTACATATTGTTACATGTCGATAGCAATAATCGATTTCATAAAAACAAACGACCTCGCGAAAAGATCTCGTATTCTCCAGACCCGTCGTCGTAAAATCGACGTCGATATGTTGCAGAAGGGATCGCCAAGCGATTTCGCCGCGTCAGGGAATACGTACGTACGCTCTTTCGTCGTCATCATCGACGGATCACGGCGAGATCGACATCTCGGTGAGATCATCTTCCTTCCGTCGAGCTGGGACGAGAATATCCCGTCGCGATGCGACGTGCGACACTTCGTGAAGCGCTCACAATAATGTCTACGTGAACGTGTGCAAATATACCTAATCCGCCTCCAAAATTCCGCCGACGGAATTGAACTTCCCGAAACGTTTCGCCGCATGAACTTGCTGCTTGGTTAAAGGATAATCGTCGCCGGTGAAATGCATCTCGCAGCCGGCAAATGGTTGCGGTCTCAAGTGCATGCAGATCCACTTGAACTTATTTTAGCCAGTGATGTAATCGCACGGAACAATTAAATATCTTTCCATGCCAGTTGCGCAGCCATGCAATATCGGAAATCTTGTATTTAATGATAATATCAATACTAGCTCTAATTACTACTATGATAAATTTTACTTTGGCTAAAAAAAAAAAATTTATATTGTAGAGTGTACAGTTAACGAGCAGTATTTGAATTTGTACAGAAATATTACAATTATCGATCAATTGTCAAGATATATTTACTTTATCTAAATTTTTATAATTTTTGCTTCATGAAATGATTCGCACTGGCTATCGTTTTTATCGAGTTATTAATCACCCTCAAACTTTATTTTTCTGCTTCAATATAAAAGTCGTAGAATTCAAATGCTAACGCGAGTTTAATTGAATCGGACGTTGTAAAAAAGGTGTAAAGTTCCCGGGAAATTTCCAATTAGAGGAACAAAAGCCTAGCTTTTTTGCCCAAGTGCCAAGAGAAAATTTTCCATTTTTCGCTTAAACGAATGCAATTCTCACGTACGTATCTTCTTCAAATTTTATTATTTAGCCATTTTTTAAAGAATTACGTTCCAATAAAGATTATCATCAACGACGAAGAATATTCTCGCAAAAAAAATTATATATTTTTTTACATCTATTAAATATTAAAAATAAAATAATGAGAAGAAATATATAAATGTGATAAAAAAAACCGCTCATCTCAATCTCCACGCATCGATCATTTTGTTTATATTAAAGGCGATCCATCGTTTTATAGCGAGTTATAACACAACTTACGATCGCGAGAATGAATGAAATAGGAAATATAACGACGACATTAACCGTATTTTATGACTTGACGGGATATAATTTTCTGCTTGATATGTGCAACCTCAAGGTATTTCTACGCCCTCCACTTTCATTTGCGCGTTCCCATACAATACAGACATACAATGCACCCTAAATCGTATCCAAACATTGAAACAACTGCATGAGCATAAGGACTGCACGTGCGCATTTGGTGCGATGTGTCCGTACGTGCACTCAGTTTGCTGACGTTGCAGCTATTAATATGAACGTGGAGGGCGTCAATACAATAAATTTTGTCGCGCAAAACGACGAGTGTACAATGCAAACTTATGATGCAAACAATGCCGAGGGCCAAGACAGAAATAGAAACAAACGAAACAAAATGCATAGCAAATAGTATCTTTGACATTTAGAAAATAAAATTTATTTAGTATATTATTATATATATTATATATATATATATATGCATATTTTTTGTTATTCATTTATGACGTGTGAAGAAGAAAAGTAATTATAATGATTGTAAAAAATATTCGTCACCTTATTGAAAAATGTAAATGCACACATGGTGTACGTGATTAAAAATAAAGCGGATATTATTAAGATCATAAACTTTTCTTGCACTTAGCAGATCTTTTTCGTAGGCTTTAAAAGCAATTCTATCTGAAGAAAAATAATTAGACGCGCACGAAAAGAATGCCTTAGAAATATTTTAAAGTTTCATTAGCAAGCATCTCTCTCGGTAATTACGTAACTTCTAGAATACTCTGCATATTAAGAATTTACTCGTTTCTTCCAGTAATTTACTTCGCTTTATCATAAATGAAATTTTGATGGATTAAAATTTCAAGTTTCAATATTTTTTTAAAATGTCAATATAATATTTACTGTCAAAGTATAAATAATTAATATCAGAAACGTTAAATAACATTTTTTACTTGTTTTAGTGTTACACTCATCCTTTAAAGTACATTTATAAGTCTCTGTGGATAAATTCTAATATTTTAACCAAAAATTTTATAAATGATACTATAGAACTACGAAATATATGCTTTGTAGCTTCGTAATTAAAATATACGCTACGATGAATTCTAATTTCGACGTTACGAATTCCCGCAAGTCGAGTATTTCCTACTTTATTCAGTTAACAATATCTACATCGTACCTCGCGTGTGGGAGATTTAAAATAATCAGCTTCCGAATTGAAGCGGAGCTTTTCGTAATTACCTCGTCGCACGGCGAGCGAAGAAAGTCAGCCGGCCGTAAAATTTGCAAACGCATTCACCGGCGCATTTCGACGATTTGCCTCCGTCGTCGCCGGAAAAACAAGCTGGCTATAACGATCGTGACACGATAATCATCAGGTTGAGCGTTTAATCGCGCGCTGAGAACATGCGATAAAATTCTATTTTTAAGCCTTATAGAATCGCGAAATTCCGCGCGAGACAACGGCGTAAATAAATCCTCCTGTGTAAATAATTTATTAATCTAATTGCTCATCGTTCCGTTAAAAAAGCGTTTCTTCGCTTGATTAAATATCGTTGAAAAGAAGAGAGACAGAGAAAAATTTTGTGCACGGAAGAAAAAGATATAATACACTTTGAATATATTTTTTAAATGTCCGAAACTAATCGCATCGCAGTTGTTGGCTATTTTTCTTCCGCTTACGAAACAATAACGTACGCCCGAGTGTATATATTTACTTTAAATCGGTCAATTACGTGATCACATTAAGCCATTTATGGATAATTAATACGCCGCCATTACGGTCTGCGTTATTGCTAATGTTTACCAGGTTATTTGGGGTAGATATAATTTAGTTACCGCTCATCTCCCGCAAGTCTTTTTTCTTATTACATATATTATCAACAAATTATTTCCCACCGATTTAACAAAGAACGACTCGTGGATATTTTCGTAATATATAAACTTTTTAGATTTTCCCAGATCTTTTAAATTTTTTCTTTTATCAGAAAGAAAAGTCTTTTATCTACTTCTATATTTATTGAGAATATAGAGAATAATATATAAAGAATATAATGTAATGATATATAGAGAATATTTGCATAAAATAACAACAAAAATAGGCAAACAAATTTATAAGTATTATATATATATTTTTTTTAATTTTATCTTATATGCTTGTTATCAATCTTCTAACATTTCGTATAAATGTTGTTTCTTATTTATACATTATCTTTTCGCATATATTATGTTGCATTGTATTATGAGCCATCAATTTTATCGCTTATTTAATGTAGCATAAATAATTAGACAGAATCAACTGAATTTAATATTCCAAACATTATTAGTAATATTAGTTAATAATTTCATTAATGACAATTATTGGTTAATTAAAATTCAAATAAAAGTGTGAACAAATCAATGTTCCTAAAATTAATTATGAGCATATGTTACATAGTAGACAGATCCTTTGTTATCTCCGATGCAAAATATCAAAGTTTGTATACGATTATTGGTATATATTTTCAATCATATACAAGGCTAATATTTAACCTTTGCAATACATCGATAGTTTAAAGATGATAACAACTTGATGAGAGCAACTGGTAAACCTGGTATGATGAACGACATGCTGATGAACAAGAGGAAGGGAAGCTGTTTGACGAACACCGCAAGACTATCCTTCGTCTGATCCGCAAACCGTCAGCGCATAACACACGGGCTCCAATTAGAATTTATGCGGCTAAGCCAGGCAGAAGTAGCCGATGCATATGCATCAGATGTAACGCGTTTGCATAGTTTCAGAGAATACGGTGGCGGTCTATCGACGTTTACAGACCGACCGCGAGGTTTCGAAGATCTTCGAGATCTTGGAGACGAGTCGTCTCTCCATCTCCTCGCAAGCCCCGATCTCTCTTCCGCTCTTCCGTTTGCTCCATCGTTTATTTCATGAGGCAATCATTAATTGATTCTCACGCTGAGACATGCTTTCTCGTTGACGATGGCTCGTAAATTTTACCGTCGTTTATGCGCCTGCAAGGAATGACAGTAACGACATCGGACCGCTTCGGATCTTCAGACGATAAAATAGCAAAGTGAAATCTCCGCGTCTCCCGTTACGATGACTATAATGTAAGAAAATAAAATTTAGCGCGCGTTGGATTTCACGTTGGACACTCAACATTCGCGATCCAATTTTTCATGTCTGCAATTTTGCTTATATAACGCAGCACATGAAGAGAGAACAAATATATATCTTTTTTTTTTGTTTTTTTAGTTATATATATGTATTTTAATTTTTACTACTATTTCTTTTATACAACTAGAACACTATAAACAAGCGCGCCATTTATTTTGCGCGTGTGTATATGTATATAATTACTTATATATTAACTCTAGTTCTTCGTTTTTTCAAAATCAATTAAATAAAAATTACATACTTAATATTTATAGTGTCAAATGCGTCACTCGGACATGATGGATTTTTATTGATATAAAATAATGCACAGCATCGAAATAATCAGCATCGCAGAAAAGAGATAACAATACTTGCAAGTATCAGTTTAAAATTGATATCTTGATGAGAGCTGCTCATGACATATTATTAGAATATTACAGATAGTGTTGTGTATGTGTTATATAAAATATTATACAATGGCTCATCGATTTTTTAACGGAAGTCTATTCGATGGAGTACATGTTTTGTCCGCCAAATTTATTCGTGTTCATAAATGGAATGGATCAAGAAAGTTAAAAATTCATGTATGTAGATTTATAATAAAATACACACTAATACTACTAAGAATAAGATATATTTTGATATTTTTATACATATGAAAATATCGATCAATAACTGCTTACTTGCATCTCTTGTGAGTATTTCTCAGAAATATTTTCATGCGCTTTACGATTACAGAGCCATAGTGAAAGAGTGGGAGCCACAGTGAGTGAGTAGGTAGGGTATAAAAGTTGAAAAGTAAAGCAAAACGCGATATGTATGAATATTGAGTGTACTCTTTTAGGTTCCATTGTAATATTTTACGTTGCGACGGATATTGTTGTGCAACATAATTTTTAAGTATTGATAATTTTATGAGTTTTTGTTACTACATTTTAATGAGTTTAATTACTATGCAGAGACGTGTGCGCCACATAAAAAATATATTTAATTACATGTTTATGTTGAAAAATAATTATTTTATAACACTAAAAATAAATGTAGTTAAAATTATAAATTAAAAAAGTGCAAGAAAAATAATTATATAACGCATATTTATGATGATAAGTTTATTTTAATTTCATGTGTGTGTGTGTGTGTGCGTGCGAAAAGAACAGAAAGAGAGAGAAGTGAAAAAGAGAATTTTTCTGTCATATATTTTGACAATTTCGAGGCTAATTATTTTAAGCGCTATAAAAAATTATTTTATTAAAAGAAATTTGCAATTTTTATAGTATCAAATAATATTATATAAAAAAATGTATCTACATATAAAAAAATAAAAATAAAATAAATAAAATGTTATATAAAACTATATAAGAATAAAACAAATTGCTTAAGATACTCAAGAATTGTTCAATAAAATCAAACTGAAAGAAGAAAACTATGCAGTTTGTCGATCGAACAATAAAACAAACATCGCTTGTGTGTAAAGATTTATCTATCAAGATTTATACGTTCACCGTCGCATGTATCTTTGTTCGAAAAAAAGAAATAGAACAATGGGGGACTTTATGCGGCCGGATAGGTACGAAGAAAGATCGATGCATACGCACGGTACTTGCGAATAAGAAATCACGGAGCGAATGCTTTCGAGATCGACATTTTTCTCTTCGTGAAACATGCGCATCAAGAGGATCTACTGTATGTTCTATAAACGTGATAAAGTAAGAAGATCGGAAATAGTTTTATACGAAGAGAAAAATAATGTACAACTCAAACTTGCATTAATTACAAGTTTGTGTTGAAATAATAAAATGATGCCAATAAAGACAACGTAATTTCGATCTCTATTCCTATTCACTTTCACCCCTCGTTCTCCTTCTAACATTTGGGTTAAAGGCGAAGAAAGAAGTTTCGTCGCGCGGATACTCGTTAGAATTGATATTGACAGTTAAATGCAGGCTTATTGATCGGTCTGATAGTCGTCGCGAATTTAATGCACGCCACCGGCACTGGCATAGGGGTTGTCCGGCAGGATCTATGTCTCTGATGTCAAGCAGACATACTGACGCGTACAAAAGAGCCTGGGGAAACGGAATGCACGGAGGCGTTTACGATATCAAAGCCACCTGGGAGCGCTGCTCTGAAATGGAACAAAACTTAGAGATGCTCCCTACTTTAACCCATATATATATATATATATATATATATATGGCTTTTTCTCCTTCGCGTAAAAGCAGCTCGATTTCTCGGATGCATCCCGCTTCTGCATACGCGTCGCTTCGATAAGAAGCCCGTCTCGCGAACGAGAGAGCGCGGACTCAGGAACAAAAAGCGGCATCGAATCGTACATGAGCGTGATACTCGAGGATCGAGGATCGGAGAGAGAATGCGGATTACGGTATAAAAACAAGACTATCTCACTTAATGGAATCGTCGATAGTAAAAAAATTCTCGTACGGAACAGTAGAAACGAAATACGACGATAGAACGTTTCAAAAGCATGTTGCAATTTATAATTGTATATATAAAAAGTGTTATTTATTTATTTTCTGAAATATGTCTTAATAATTCAGAATATTTTTAGTTTTTAAAAGGATCCTCTTAAAATGTAAAACAAATCTTCCGGTAAAAAAATGGCAAAGGCTAGACAAGACAAGGTGGAAACCTCGCAAAAGGCGTATGTTGAATTTATGCGGAAACACATCGATGCAGAACACGTGCGGTGGCGAATGCATCGCGAAAAAGGAATCTGTTTTACGCGATAGAACGAGAGGGCAGAATCGTGATCGCACGTTTTGCCAACTCTTGGCAATACGCTGGCATCGCTCCACCTTTCTTTTTCAAACGAATTAATAAAATCAATTTTTTACTCACGGATATTGATATGCCCATACACTTTACAAATTCATTATCATTTAATAATATATTATGTAGCTCATTATGTAGAAAGGTGACAGCAAATAAAAAAATACGCAAATTAAAATTTTACTTTATGTACTTTGAAAAATTGGAATTTTTCATGAAATGTTAAATGTCTGCAAAAAAGCATTGTATGTGCACCATCTAATTATTAAAAGCAAAACTTTTAATTAATGTTTTAATAATTTTACAACGAATACATATGAATGTTAATAACACCTTGTGCATTTAAATGAAGAAAATGTGTAGATTAATTCTTTTTTTAATTTTATATCTTTGTAATTATTTTTTATTTTATTTTTGAAATTTGAAAGATTTATCAAAATGAAAAATTCAATATATTCATATACTATAATATATTATATTACAGTGTAATATGTTATTAATTATATAAACACTATCAGCTTTGGAATTTTTCTCCGTGAAATTAATTATTCATTGCAGATGATATTTCTCATTCACTCTTAATTTTTTCTTTCTTTCTCAAGGATTTTTTAAATTTTACTTTTTCTTGTTTTTTTATAGCTGTTCTTTTATCAAGTTCTTTTTTTCTTTCCCTATTTACTTATTCTCATGTTTCCCTAAAACGTAATGTTTCAGATGTAAATTATGTACGAACATATAATTAATGATTGCTCAATCGTTTTACTTATTTATAACACAAATTAATTTAGAATAAATATTTTAAAAGTATTATCTTCATCTTATTCGACTTTATTTAAACTTTATTTTATAATCCTTTGGCGTATCTTCTTCAGATCAAAATTCATAATATGTATAAATATCTCAAGAATCTGAGATCTTAAGGATCAGCGGAAATTCGATAGCAAGAGATTTATAAATAAAACTTTCTTGGCAAATTGAATTTTCTGAATCAAGAAATTCTAGAATTACGTTTCATAAATAAATCACGGAATATCAATATTAATTACGGTATTCAAATAGATAACAAAAGGTGCACCAAAAATAGCGAAAATCGATGCTCCGCGAATTTTAATGCAATAATCTGCGAAACATGTTTGCCTTTCCTGTATCCGATGACGCATTGAATACGTACAGTAAAGAAATCGATGATAGCGGTGTAAAAATGTGTAGTAAACGACACTCGGCTTGATAGCACGATCAGGTGATCATTATTCACGGACATCCCCATTTCCGTCTACCTGCCACCCATTCCAGGACCTGCCATCTACCCTCCGGCATTTATCGCTCGCGGTCGTTTGTCCTCGTAAAAAGAATCATTAACACGTACAACGGGATTTCTTATCCCGCTACTGCGCACCTTACATCGCCATTTTACCGCGCCGCTCAGAGTTCCTTGCGGAACTCACGGCACAACTTTTTCCTTCGGCTCCATTTCTCTCTGTCTCCTTTATGTTCGCATACTGCACTTAACACGTCCCTTCCGAAGTATTCATATGAGCTGCTTATCAGTATTCTCTTTGTGCGCATATTTTTTGTAAAAAGCAACGGTACGTGTATTTCAAATCCTTATCTCTGCTAATTAAATTATTAATCGCGACGCGTGATGTATTTCCCATTGGAAAGCGTTTGCGATAAATAAATATACTTACACTAATTAATTAAAAAAAAATATCTTAATAATACTTTAAGTTTCAATAATTAATTAAAAAATATATTGATTATTTGTCTTTATAATAAACACAAAACACATTTGTTACATATAAAATTATGAATCTTGAAGACTTCTACTTCTGTAACATTAATAAGTTATCTATGCTGAGATTAGACATATAATAAGATCATAATTAGTTGAGAAATAATTGAAATGTTACTATTTTGAAAAGAGCATATGTAAAAAAACAAGTAAAATAATTTAAATATATATATATATATATATATATATATATATATATATAATATATCTTACAGAATATTTTATATGATGGAATGATAAACCGCATGCATGGTCACGATGTTTTTTTATAAATTTTGCCGTGAAAAACAGCGGCGCTCAGCATCTCAAACAATGGAGAAATATTGAAAGTTACCTCTCTCTCTCTCTCTCTCTCTCTCTCTCTCTCTCTCTCTCTCTCTCTCTTTCTTTTTTCTCTTTGGTTCCGCAAGGAGCTTGCTTGTCGTTCCTATATCCATCCGATTCGTAATATGTACTATCACACCAAGCCGCAGTTGCTACGGCACGTCGAATTTATCCAAAAGTTCGCCAACTCACGGATTGTGTCTCGCTGCTCTCCCGCGAGAGCAGTACCGTCGTTAAGTTATTTACTGCCTCGCGATTTTATTGAGACCCGCGCCACGGCGTTAAACTTGCTTTACACTTTACGGGATAAGCACGACCGGCGCTAAATCGTTCTCGACAGGGTCGCTTCGAGTACTCGCTGCTGGTCGATAGTATATATACGCTTCTGCATGTTTGAAACCGTAAAAATGTCAAGAAAAAGTACATTTGTTGGCATTACCGAAGACCACAAATGTTTAATGATTAAAGTGAAAATTGAATTGATAAGAGTGATATGAGAGAAAAAAAATATAGAAATAAAAAATATGAATGTTTAAAAAAATTAGATGCTAACAAATATATTTGGAATATATCATTAATCATTATTATACACTGAAGAAAGATATCAATGTACAAATGAACAAAAAATCATATTTTTAATAATATTATTTTAAATTTTATTAATAATTTAAAGTTATTTGAAGTTATTCATCTCTTACAAAATTCCAATCTCTAACCAGTTTTGTATTATTTGTTAAGCATATTATTATAAAAATATAAATGATATAAATTTGAATAAATTGCGGAATTGTATATATATATATATATATATATATATATATATATATATATATATATGTACACGTACAAAGAATATATATATAAATAAATATATTGTATATGTAAAATATATATATATATAATATATAAGTTATAGAGATATATAAATTAATAGAAAATATAAAAATTATAGAATATATAAAATATATAAATTTTATATAGAATATATATATATATATAGTATATATATGTAAATATATATATATAAATTTATATATTTATAAATTTATATATTTATGTATTTATATATTTTATATTTCTATGTATTTATATTTCTATATATTTTTATATTTCTATGTATTTATATTTCTATATATTTTTATATATTTATATATTTATATATTTATATATTTTTCATGTATTCATATATCTTTCTATATGAATATATATACATACATACATATATATATATATATATATATATATATATAATTTCTAAAACATTAACATATAATTAGATATAATTAAATATAAATATAATTAATAAAAATATAAAAAGTATGTATATTTATTGTTGTGTGTGCTTATGCCAATTAGATTACATCGTAAAGTCAAATGGATATAAATATTTAAGTACATGTAAAATAAAAATAATTTTATAATTTGATACAGAAAGCTCTCGTTGCATATATTATATAAAATTCGTATATAAGGTATGTAATAAGATGTATTCGGTTTATATTTGACATGCCTTATATATGTATATAACTTATTCTACTCTAATCTACTCTAAAATGTCTAATGTTTTACTCACATTAGACATTTTATACATATCTTGATAATCGGCTGGTTCTGATTGACGATCGATATGGGACGAAACTTCAGTAAACTTCGGAAAGTTTCAAATGTATCAAATGTACCATTCTCTAAAGTGAAGATAAATTTCTCGGATATACTGTATGTTATATTCACTAAAAATTATTTTTAATAATAAATACATTTACGATAAAATGGGTCAGTTTTTTTACTATATATTTGAATAACTTTTTGAATAAAATAGTATTTCTTTTAATAAAGTTAATAACAAACACACTTTTTAATGCTTTAACTCCTTTTTTAATTCTAAAAGAATTTACTTCTGCAATTATCATTTTAATTATTTATTTTGTTAATAATAAAATTAATATCATTAACATGAAAGTAATAAGCACAGTAATAAATTTTTAATATTCTTTTGTATTTCACATTTTAAATATTCGCCGTCACTACAGCTTCAACTGACTATTCAATTGAGTACATAAAATGACTTTTATAAATTAATTAATTAAATATAAAATTATATACATAATTATTGCAGAAATTAATATACCTGTTATTTCTCCATGGATATAGACACACATATATTAATATTAGCGGGCTAATTAAAATTAAAATAATTGCTAGATTTTTAAGTTCCCTAGTACGTTTCTTAGTACGTAAATTGTCATCGGGTTTTTCCATCGTTAAAGGTCCGTCATTAATATTATTATCCGATGTATTATTATAGATATTCTTCTTTGTATCAACTTGTATATGTTTATCAATCTTAAGTGATGAATTTTCAAATGATTTTACAATATCTGAAAAATAAATTAATTGATAATTAACTAATTGACTAACTTTGTTAGCTACAAGAATTCATTATAATATGAAAAATATCTTAAAACAAAAATCTATTATATTACTAATTATATATATTAATTTTGTCATAGCAATTAAATATAAGTAAATGTAATTAATAAAAATAAAAGTACTTTATTAATAAATTATTATTCCTATAATAAAAATACGAATATGTTATTATATTCTATGCAAGTTATGAAAATAATATTTATGTTCATATATTTTTCTATCACTTTCTGTGATTAATGTTAAAAAAATAAAAAGTCAGAAAAAAGCACAAACATAAATATCATTTTTCATATTGTAGATATATATAATTACAGAACAAAAATATAGTGTGATATATGTCATGTAGTTACAATATAAATTATCTTACTTAAAATTAAAAATGCAAAAATAATTAGTCTTAATGTTTGTATAAAATGCATCGTGAAAAAGTGTTTAACTCTTTTTTTTGAAAAAAATTTAATTAGAAAAGCAGTTTCTTTTATCCATACAATCGTCTTAGTCCCGCGGTATTGTATCAATTGCCTGAAATATATAACGTAAATATTTTGAAAATATCAGATACATTAATTTTTTTAATAGCTCAAATCTTTGCGAACATATAAAAAAGATTAAATATTTTAACGTTTCGATTGAATCGAGAAAGATAATAATTATTATGTTGATAAAAAAAGAATAAAAATTATAATAAAATATGATCAATGAAAGAATAAAGAAATAAAGAAGATAAAATATTTAGTTTGAATTTATATCATTTACGATATTCGCTGTAAGTAATACATTTATATTGTTATAGATATCCGTTATAATTAACAAAACTCTGCAGTTTTCAAAATATTTGAAATTTAATAATAATATAAGCATGATGAGATAACGAAAACAAGAGCTCACAATATTTATTTTTGTTGCTTGTGAACAAAATCATATCAAAAAATAAATTTTAAATGTCGCACGCTGCATTACATCGTACAACAAATTATTTTACTTAAATTTATAAATCAATAATTTAAATTAAATTGAAGAAGAAACTTAAATTTATTACAACAAATATAATTTTTAATTAATATTATTTATAAATTGTAAAAGCTACTATAATTTATTACTACTTAAAAGATTTTATTATTCATTTTTATTTATTATGTCAAATTAAATTTAATGTAATAAATAATATAAAATTATAACAAAATATCACCAAACAAAATGTAACATATTACCATAAATTATCGAATTAAAACGTGACAAAAATGTGACAAATAATGTATAAATGATAATGGGAAACTTTGAAAAAATGAGAACAATTTTCTACAGACAACAATTTGAAAGAATAAATTATAATTTAAAAAGAGATATGCAATTTTCAATTGTTTTAAAAAAGTAAAAGTTTTTAAATCAATCTGTTTAATTTACCAAATTGTGATTTGTTTATTTCTATGTTCTCTATTCACGAACGACACGAACACAATGACGAAGCACGACTTATAAGAGAGACACGTATAAGATATTATAAACAAATTTATTGCTTTATTTGCACGTCCTATTGGTTATTGGTGTTGTATATGGAACTACCATTAAATATTTGTCAGTTACATCATATCTCTCTCAATAAAAATCTGTAAATTATGTATAGTGTAATTCTATTATTTAAATTTTTTTTAAATTAAAATATACATTGAAAATAAAAAAAGAATATTAAACTATATCCTTTTTTTGATGGATCTACGTATTATTCATCTTTAAATTTTTAATTTTTTGTCTTGAAATTATATTAAATTAAATGTACACTTATATAATTATTATTAATTTGTAAATCAATTTGCAATAATATTAAAACATAACTCACATATTAGATAGTTGCTCTCATATTAGGTAGACGGCCTACTCGAAGCTGCAATATTAAAACAGTAATAACATTAACATATAATTAGATATAATAACTAAATATAAATAAAATTAATAAAAATATAAAAAATATGAATATATTTATGATTGTGTGTTCTTATTTCAATTAGAGTGCATCGTAGAGTCAGATGGATATAAATATTTAAGTACATGTAAAATAAAAATAATTTTATAATCTGATACAGAACGCTTTCGTTGCATTATATTACATAAAATTCGTATATAAGGTATGTTCGTAATAAAATGTGTTCGCTTTATATTTGATCTGCCTTATATATATAACTTATTCTGCCAATGTTTTACTTACATTAGCCATTTCATATATATCTTGATAATTGGCTGGTTCAGGTTGACGAACGATACGAGATGGGAGTTCAGGAGGATCAGTATTCAGAAAGTTACGAATGTACCAAACGCACCATTCTCTAAAGCGAAGATAATTTCTTCGGATATACTGTATGTTACATTAACATCTAAAAATTATTTTTAATAATAAAAACATTTATGATAAAATGAGTCAATTTTTTTATTATATATTTGAATAACTTTTTGAATAAAATAAAGTTTTTCTTTTAATAAGTTAATAACAATTACACATTTTAATGTTGTAATTCTTTTTTAATTCTAAAAGTATTTACTTCTGCAATTATTATTTTTATTATTTATTTTGTTAGTAATAAAATTAATATATATGACATAAAAGTAATATGCATAGTAACAAATTTTTAATATTCTTTTGTATTATTTTAAATATTGGCCGTCACTATAGCTTCAACTGACTCTTCAATTAAGTACATAAAATGACTTGTATAAATAAATTAATTAAATATAAAATTATATACATAATTATTGCAGAAATTAATATACCTGTTATTGCTCCATAGATATAGACACATATATATTAATATTAGCGAGCTAATTAAAATTAAAATAATTGCTAGATTTTTAAGTTCCCTAGTACGTAAATTGTCATCAGGCTTTTCCGTCATTAAAGGTCCGTCATTAATATTATTATCCGGTGTAATACAGATATTTTTCTTTGTATCAATTTTTATATGTTTCTCAATCTTAACTGATGAATTTTTAGATGATGTTGCAATATCTGAAAAAATAATATCAATTAATTTAATTGATTAACTTTGTTAGTTACAAGAATTCATTATAATATGAAAAATCTTAAAACATAAATCTATTGTATTAATAATTATATATATTAATTTTGTCATAGATATTAAATTTAAATGAAAGAACTTAATAAAAGTAAAAGTACATTATTAGTAAATTCCTATAATATTCTTATTCCTATAATAAAAATACGAATATATCATTATATTATGTGCAAGTTACAGAAATAATATTCAATGCAATTCAATTTATATCCATGCATTTTTGTATCACTTTTTGCAATTAATGTTAAAAAAGAAAATTGAAAATCAAAAAAGCATAATAAAACATAAATTTTTTACATTATAGATATATATAGAACTAGAATATATGTAATGTAATGTTGCGATATAAATTATCTTACTTGAAATTAAAAATACAAAAATAATAAATCTTATTGTTAATGTTTGTATCATAAAGTCCATCGTGGAAATGTGTTTAACTCTTTTTTTTGAAAAAATCTTACTAGAAAAGCAGTTTCCTTTCCAAACAGTCGTTATTAGTGTCGCGTTATTACACCAATTGCCTGAAATATATAATATAAATATTTTAAATATCAAACACATTAGTTTTCTAATAGCTCAAATTTTTACAAACATAAGATTAAAAAAGATCAAATATTATAACGTTTAGTGATTGAATCGAGAAAGATAATTATTATGTTAGTGAAAAAGAATAAAAACTATAATAAAAATGATAAAAGAGATAAAATATTTGGTTTGAATTTATATCGTTTACGTATTTGCTGTTAAGCGATAAATTTATATTGTTATAGGTATCTGTTACAATTAAACTCTGCAGTTTTCAAAATGTTTGAAATTTAATAATAATATAAACATGATGAGAACGAAAAGAAAACTCAAAATATTTATATTTGTTGTCTGTGAACAAAGCCATATCAAAAAATAAATTTTAAATGTCGCACATTATTATATCACAAATATTATTTTACTTAAATTTATAAATTAATAATTCAAACTAATTTAAAAAAGGACTTTATATTATTTATTACACAAAGTATAATTTTTGATTAATATTATTTACAAATTATAAAGATTTTTGCTACTTAAAAGATTTTATTATCTATTTTGATTTATAATGCATCAACTTTAATGTAATAAATAACACAATTATAACATAATATCAACAAATACACATATAAAACATAAAATATTACCATAAATTATCAAATTTTAAAATAAAAAAATATTTCTATGTTCTCTGTCCATAAACGATATGATCACAACGACGAGGCACGACTTATAAGAGAGACACATATAAGATAAATAAACTTATTAGTTTATTTACACTGTGTTCTTGGCGTTCTATACCCGAAATTACCATTAAATACATGTCGGTCACATCATATTTTTCTTGATAAGTCTCTCGATATATATATATAGTGTGTGTGTGTGTGTGTGTGTTCGTATAGTTCTATCGTCTGAAAAAAAATGTTTTCAGATTGTAATATTTTCGTTGACAATGTATGTTTCTTCTTCTGACGGATCTGTGTATATATATATATATATATATATATATATATATATATATATATATATATATGTAATATACATAATATATGTATATTAATAAAAATTTATTAATAATTTAATTTAAAAAGACATTACATGAAAAACATATTAATTGTTTATAACTGTTGTAGCAATATTTATTATGTATCATAGCAGTCACAACATTTTATTGTCGGTTTAAAGCATTCTAAAAATTTAAATAGTTGCATACTCATTTTGTTGTTATTTGTCCAATTGGTAAAATCCTGGCTTTTCATCTTGAGGAACGCTGTAAATAACAGTAAAAAGATTTATATTTGCCTGGCAGCTTTAAAGCTTTAGTGGATGGGGATTAATCGGCTGGACGATGCAAAACACTACAATGGTGAGAGAGGAATAGTTACAGTAGAGATGTTTTTTCATGGAGATACCAGCGGTGCCAGTTTAACGGTGGAAGCATCCACGACCGTGATAGTGTCTGTTGATCGTCCTAAACCGCTTGAAAGAACGATGCTTAATAACTAGTTATGAACAGTAGAATGCGACGTCATTTTATGCAAAACGATGCAATAAAAAAGGAAATGCAGAGAAAGGTGTAGGGATAAAGTCCGGATTTTTATTCATGCAGTCGTGTCGCCAACGCAGATTTTTATGCATCAGAGAACAGCGAACAAAAGATTAATGAGGCTTGTCCAACGTCGTTAAACGTCTTTTAAATCCATGGCTGTTATTCTTAAAGCTTGGGGTTGATAAAGCAATAATTCTTATCTCGCTTGTCGGGATCAAGAACGTTATCTTGCATCAATTAATTAATAAACAGATTCTTTAATAGAACGGAAAAGATGCGTATGTAAAAATTGCATTTCGTGCAATGCGCATTTGCTGAAAATTTGAATCATTCTAACAATAGACTAGAATTTTCATGTTTTTCATGAGTGTGAAATAATTAAATCATATAATTGACTACAAATTAATTATGCGAAAGATATGCTTTTAAAGCATCGTGCAGGGATTTAATCAGAGTTGACTGTCACTTTATCAATCACCATTTCTGCACCCGTGTCATTTTGTGTTAAAGGACGATTAATATTAGATGCAGCGTTTCGTTAAACTATATAATAAACAACAATACATGCATATGTCCATTTATCGTCATATGTATAAATAAATGCATAAGTTCATTATGTGCTAGTGTTTACTGTCAATTACCATAGCACTATGTAATTATATATTATGTATATCTAATTACGTGCGTATAATTGTGTTGCTATTATTGTTGCATTTGCGTAAATCACTTCGACTAAACATTTCGTTTACGCCAGTCATATGGCATTCAACATTTCTTCACATATAATATTTATATATATATATATAAATATTATTTAACAACAAAATTCATCTCAAAACGCATTTTTCTAAAATCTTTTCTAGCTAATATCCTAAAATAAAATAATATTATTACTAGAATTTCCAATACACACATATGTAAGTTGCTTTACATTCTAATTAAAAATTGAATAGATCAGATTTATTGTAATAGCTTCCTGGAAAAGTACATACTAGATTAATAATGGAGAAAATGTCAAGAAATTAAGCTATACACATAAATTAAAAAAATCTATTTTTGATAGTTTGATTTTTCAAATTTAAAATCTAATATTTTTTACCTATTTTGAATCCTATTTATGACAAAAGCAATAGCACTTTGGAAAACATGTTTTAATAAAACAATGTATTTAAAGAAGCAAAAAGATAACGATAATTAAAGGCACATAAAGTTATTGTGTATCAAATAATTAAATCTTAAGCAGTTTGAATCTTTTATTAATCTTAAATTTCAGATGGGACATATCCAAACTGTCAGTTATTTGACATTGTGTGCCTTTATCTTTATCATAGATAAGTGTGATATGTCTATTATTTAAATATGTGTGATGTATTCCTTCCAGAATTATCTTTACAAATCTAATTAATTCCCTCTGAATATTAAAGCATTCTTGATGCAACACTTAATGCTGTACGTTTTTAACCGAGCAGAAATATTTTATTCGATGAAAGCGGCAAGTGAAGATCTAGAGCTTTTTCAAATCACCCCGAGATTATTCCGCCAAAGGCGATAAACGTCGACCGCGATAAATCATCCGATCGTACTAAGGCATTAATACGCGCGCGATTTTGCATAGCATCGGAACATTATTATGCCAGATAAAAAAGGCAAGGTAAGAGCGGTTTTCGCGTTTGTTTTCCTATCGATTTATTTTACATCAAAGAGATCATTTTTCAAATGAAAAACTTTTGTAACGTCCTGTAACGTAATTTAATATTGTTATTAATTTGTTATAAAAAATGCTTATTATGGTATTATTTACTGTTTGTTATCATAATTTATTTAGTATTTATTTTCATTATTATATACGTGAATATCATGAAATTGATGTTAAATATTAAATTTTTGCAATATTTAAACTCTATAATCCAATATTTAAATTTTGAAATAAATCTCTAAATATTTAAACTAATTAATAATGAAAAAGAAGATTGTACAAAAATTTCATTCGATATTATTTGCATTTCACGCGATAAAAAGCGTTTTATGAGGGATCGTGATAAAAGAAATCTAAAACGTTGACACGAAGGAATAATGTGGAATACTTATCGCGAAACATTCATCATTAGTTATAATACTTTAGCGTGCCAACTTCTTCGCGCGAACATATTGCATACTTTAGTTTTAGAGTAAATTACATATATTTGAAAATAAGTATCGTGATGACTGAAACATAAATTATATCAGGTTATTAATTTTTTAAAATGTTTTTACATATATGTAAAAAAAGAGGATTGTGTTTATACAAATGTAATGAAACGTTCACTACTATTATATTCAAATAAATGTCAAAATAAAGAAACAGACGCAGCATTACCATATTATTTTATTAATAAAACAGATATATATATATATATATATATATATATATATATATATATATATATATGGTAGATCGTATTATACAAGAAATTTTATATACAATTGTAAATCATGCGCTCCATCGTCACTCCAGTTTGATAGAAAGAAATAAGGAGGGGCAATTGCCATAAATTGCTCCCCGTATAATCCGCCTTATTCGCGAGAGGGCACACACACGCACCAGTTGGCGATAACCAAAAAACCGTAATCCGCGATGCTATCACGTTTTCACGGTAGCCGCATTCGCGAAACCTCGAAGCGAACTGTAGAATAAGTTTCTTGTTCGCGGGTCACGCGGGATCGAAAACTTGAGACCGCGTAAACTTTATTTTCCCCGCGAAATTGCGCCGACAGATATTGCCCCTACATGAATGGCTGTGGCTTTTTCGTGATTTCGCCGCACAGTTGAGAAAACTGAGATTTGTTATCGATCAAACACTGAGCGCGTGACAACAAATCCATATGAAATAAACGGTTTACTATCACTATTTTGAAAGGCAAGCTATTTCTTCCATTTTATATAAATTTAGGATTTTATGATTTATGTATTATGTACGTGTGAAATATTCACCATACGCAGCTGGGAATAATAATTTAACCAATAAATATAAAATAATATTATTATACTCAATGCCGGTATGAATTATTTAACAAAAAGATACAAATAAAGCGAGCAAAAGAGAACTGTTTATTTTTCAAAGATTTATATGATATCTCTCTTTAGATATTTAATTATCCACGATGTATATTTAATTATCCGAGAAGCCGCTCCGAGTCATTTTTAAATATGATTGTTTAAAATGAGATATTTTTAGCGCAAAAATTAATAATTCTTTCTTTTTTAAATAGCTAACTATAAAAAGTCGCATTCAATAAAACAGCGTGCTTAAACTAAAAAATAAGCTTGGACAAGTATGATGACTCTAGCAAGCGTGGAAATATTCCCGGGTTGCATGCTAAATTCTCGTCAAGCTCCGTGATACGTATCATAAATGATACCTTGCGCGACATGGGGTAGGAAAAGCTCTTATCAACGAGAGACAGCATCCGGCGGGAAACGGCACGTCGCTCGCATTCAGATGACGCAGTCTGTCCTTAGATAGACGTGGACCGATGGCCAAGAGGGAATGACTGCATGATGCGGAAAGCCACTTCGAGGCGGCATATTAGGAGGATTGGTATGAAAGTACCTTACCTCTATACCTATACCTTTACGGTAACTCTCTCGGGCGCGCCACAACTTATCTCTGTGAGCTGCGGCCCGATGGGGGCCAGGATAAGTCGCGTACATGGTGAGAATGGCGCGAATGAAATAAATAAGAGTCAACGAGAGAAAAAGAGGAGGAAGGCTCCGAAAAGAGAGAGAGAGAGAGAGAGAGAGAGAGAGAGAGAGAGAGCAAAGAAAGAGGGCGAAATGTTGGATGAACGTGGCGCGCGGTAAACGCGAAACGCAAGATGAAATGGAATTTCTGTCGGTTGGGTTAGATAAACAGCCGCAATTTTGCTCGCGCGACAGAAACCAACCCAAAAGACGACGACGCGACGCACGTTTTTACTCCATCTCTCTCACTCCCCTCTCCCCTTTCTGCACAGAGTCTTCCCTTTTCCTTTTCGTGGGGTTCTTATTTTCCGAGCTCTCCGTTCCTTGTTCCGCTCAGAGTGCAACTCCTCCTACAATCCTCCCATGCTTTATCTTCCGTGATATCGTCGCTTTTATTGCGATCGACTCGACCAATCCTCCTTTTTCTCTTCCTTATTTTCTTTCTTCCTGCCTCCTTGTATCGTTGCTTGATCCTGTCGCGACGCTGAAAAGTAGCGCAGTTACTGTACGCAACGTTCTGTAACTGTATAGTGCATGTATCCTTTCTCCTCTCTGAAAATGTTCTCTCTAGCGACTTCGTGCTACCATTTGATATTTTCTTCCCACCTCCTTCAATCTTCTATATCCTTTTTTTATATTTTTTTGTGTTTTCTGCAAGTGTTTCCTGCGTATCGTTATTTTTATATTTCTATGTATATTATTTTTTTACTCCATAGGATGTGTGCAATTGATTTTCAATTTTGTTTTCCGTATATTTAAAATTTTCGCACGTTTTGTTTATGCTTGATTTAATTTATATATGTACTTTTATATGTAACTATATATATTCTGTGTGTATTACTTTTTCCTCTTTTATCTCTGCTTCTTATTCTGATTACATTCCACTTTTGAATTTTTTCAAAAATATCTTTAGGAAATCTTTATTCCTCTCCTTCTTTGTTTTTCTTTTCTTGTATTGGATCTATTAGTCTTGTTGACAAGTCACATTTTTTCGCTTCTTCTACATTATTTTTCATTATTTTTGAATTATATTTTTTAATATTTTTTTTTTTTTGCTTAGATATTTGCTTCACTATTGAATTTACTATCGCTCTCTCGTATAATCTTAATGGTTTACTTCCATCTTATTTTGTGGTGATCTATTTTATGATTATTATTCAGCACTTTACAGTTTTCTTTTATCTCTAATTTTTACAGCTTTACATCTCCCACATTTTTTCTTTTTTTCTCTTATATATTTTCTTACACGATATCAAACAAAAATAATTACAGAATGTTACAGAACTCGCGAAACACTCGTTACAGTTTCGCGCATTTACATCCTCGCATTATGAATTCGATATCTTTGAATGCGCAAACTTATATCTACGTAGTTTGTTTGAGAATAGCAAGTGCATATCGCCATTGGACTAGCCATCACTAGCTATAATCTACATTTTAGAGTAATCTTTAAATTTTCAAGGCGCTTCAAATATTCCCGCATCTTATATCCTTCCTACTCGAGCTCTTTACATGTGACAAACTCTCTTGTGATGCCACCGGCGTCATTGCCGCCTTACATAAGCTTGTACTCATACCCTCTTCCGCGCGTGTCTTCTTCCTCGGTCTTCTACATCTACCTAGAATCGGAATTTCTTAGCGATTTACATCCCGCCGCGAACCGCTCTTAGCGACATCAAACACCGCGCGCACAGCTATGCCGTGACACATATGCACCTTCAGTTTTTACTTTGGCTGCATAGCTATTTCTCCATGTGTATGTGAGCGCACGTGAAAACCTTTGCTCCTTGCTTGCGGTATTTGTCGCGGAATGGTTGACAAACGGATCTCCATGTTTCGTTATCCGGAATGCACAATACTTTTTAAAATAAAAGAAATTAAAAAATATCAAAAAAGAAATAAAAAATAATAATATTAAACAATTATTATTATTATTTAATATTATATATTCTCCTTTTTCTCTAAAATAACATTAATAAAATTAAATATTATTAAAGATATTAATAATATTTAATAATACTTACTAATAATATTTAACAATTCAATTAAAAATTGAACAATATTAATACTTATTATTATATTCTTTCTTTCTTTGTCCTTCTCTCTCTCTCTCTCTCTCTCTCTCTCTCTCTCTCTCTCTCTTCCTTCTTTTTCCCCTCTCTCTGCTCCTGAAATATCACAGTAACGTGATATTATTAACACATGTATAATAACATATGTATTCGGCCTTGGCGACGTATACATTGGCGCGCTGTTGTATTACTCATGGCTTATCATTCGCACGGTAACCCTCGAACCGTAAAGTAATAGAGCGCGAGACACTCCGTCAATTTCTTTTCTGATCGCGACAAATATCAGGAAATAATAATTTGATATGATAAATAATTATTTTAATTAAATAATACATTATATCGCAACGATAAATCACGAGATATATATTTCGCGCGTGATGTATAAACATATAATCAAAAAAATCGAAGTGACAGGAATCAAAATTATAAATTATTGATTTGTCGCAATCTTTCTCTTTCTTTATAAGCAATAATTTTTTTTAAAATATTTTTTAAAAATATTTAAGTCCAATTACATCTCGTCCAAAGCTTTATCGTTTCTTTTCGACAATTTCAATATGATTCGAATTGAGAACGCGTAATAAAATAGTTGAATCGCAAATCCGAGTTATTAACATAATGATAATCTCCGCGATATATTAATCGTTTATTAAATAATCTATAATTTAAAATACATGTATAATTTAATATTCCACTTGTATATATATCATGACACAATATAATTTTGGCTTGATAAAATTATCCATAGTGCGGCTTTGCGACGTAAACAATAGCGCGCTAATGTTTCACGGTCTGTCATTGTTTGCACGGCGATATTTTAATAGTATTGTAGTAGTGGGGGAGACGCTCCGTCGAATTCCTTTCTCATTTCCACTCCTTGTTTCTTATCATTCGCACGGCGATACTTGAACAGTGATATAGTTCGAGACACTTCTTTAAATTTCTTTCTTATATTGCGATGATAAATTTTGAAGCACGTATTTCGCATAATTTATTTTTTTAATTTTGATTAAATTTTATTTCATTTATTTCATTTATTTCAATTAAAGAAAACATCAGAAGGCCCAAATAATAAATTATCGTTTTATTGCTATCTCTTTATGAGCAATAATTTTTTCCTAAATAATATTTATTTAAATATAACGTGAATTTAAATTAAATATTATAAAGTTAAATATATTTTGCCGGTATTTTATTGTTTGATTCTTCGATGATCTAAATGATTAACATTAGAAACGCGCAATTAAATAATTTAATTGCAAGATCGAATAATTAACTTAACAAAAAGCTTTGTGATACATTCTATCAATTAATAAATAATTAAACTATAATTTAAAATATATTTATATAATTTAAAATTCCGTGTTAATATTCCATATATGTATAAAACATACGCAATAGTACGTGAAATATTTCGGCAACGTATCAATAACAATAACAAAGCCTAAGTGATATAAGCGCGCTATTGTTTACATGTTACGGCCTTGTTATCATTCACACGGCAACACTCGAACAGTGAAGTAGTGCTGCGAGAGGCTTCGTATATTTGTCGAATTCTTCTTCTAAACGCGATTGTGTTTAAACAAAAAGCTTTGTGGTACATTCTATCAATTAATAAATAATTAATCTTGTGTTTAATAAAGCAAAATTCGCTACGATTATTACAAAATTAAAGATTAATTAAGTTTTGATAAACGACGCAAAACTTTATCGCGATAATAAATCTTTATCAAAGCGCTGTGCATGCGATTGTTCCGCGATTGAGAGAACCGTGCAAAGTGTTCCGCGATCATCGATATTCAACTAATCGATTTCGTCTTCTTCCTTTGCTCGCTTAATCTTGCTCGAAGTAATCGGTGAATTCCCGACTTGTCGACTCACAGTATAATTCTCGTGTGAAACGGGATTCGATCGTGCCGAAATTGGAAAGTGCGGGAGTGTCGTTGAAAGTATCGCGCGTACAAGTGCGGAAGTATCTTTTAATAAAAGTGCGGGAGTGCCGTTTAAAGTATCGCGCGTGTGAATCAATCTGAGAGGAGGAGGAAGCCTAGGAGAGGCATCGGGCCTCGGTGGAGCAGCGCTGTGGTAATTAATTCGTTATTTATATATTAATTAATAATTTATTAATCGCGTGCAATTTAAATTGAACGATTAATCACGTAATTGGTTTTTTATTTATATGATTTAAGCAAAAGAGAATTAGAGAAATAGATTTTTATATAAAATTTATAATCTTGTAAAAGTTTCTACTTTTAATTTATGATTTTATATGAAACTATTAGAGTTATTAGTAATGTTTTTTTTCAAAATTTATAAAATTATTTTGTTAATATACTTATTATTATACTTATTATATGCATTTAATATAAAATGTGTATAATAAATTTTCTTTTAATAATTTTGAGCGCTGCTAATTTGGATCTTCTATTTATATATTACAGATCAACATAGCAACCGACGTCCTGAGAGGAGGAGGAGGCTTAGGAAAGGCATCCTGCACCGGCGGAGCAACCCTAGGGTAAATATTATATAGGCTATATTTATTATTTGTATATCAGTTGTTAAAAATCACGTACATGCATTAATTCAGTCTCTTGGAATAAATTAAAGGAGAGAAAGTTAGAAAGATTTTTACATAAATCCTATAAAAATTTTTATTTGAAAAAAAGTCTATTTATAATTTATAAAATTGTTCCATATTTATATAGAGTTTCTTAGTATTGTACGCATTGGATATAAGATATTCCGCACAAAATATTAATTATATTTTGCTGCTATAATTTGGATTGTATATTTTTATGTTACATACAACGTAGCCTCAAGTCCAACAACTCCGCTGTTGCGCATCAGTGCCGGTGAGTGACAAATTTTTATTTAATTTTTAAGTAACGGATTTGTAGAGATTGTAGATATACATTGTAGATTATAGATTGTAGATAAATCCGTTGCTTTAAAATGGATGAGCTAAAACTTATTAAGTTGAATAACTTAATAAGTTCTTTTAATATACATTACAATATCTATTACATCTATTGCAAAAATAAATTAAAGTTAAATTTAAAAAAGAAAGATTAGAAATTTTTTTGCAATTTATGAGATTTTACTTGATTTATTAAATAAAGAACGTTAGTAATTTTATCAATTATGTATATGATGGTTATAACGCGCGCCGATCTTATCTTATTTTTTTATAGCTCATCCATATCGTAGAATTTATTTGTAGATTGTTCTTAAACTTTATTTTAATTGATATAAGACCAAATGCTCAATCAATTAAATTACCTGTAATAATGTAATAAATGATATAAATGTTGTATAAATTAATCTTATTTTATCATAAATTATATATTATTATATAAATTAATTTTATATATATTATTATATTATTATATAAGTTTTATATGAATATATAAATTTTAATCCAATTTATATATTTATCATAATTTATCATAATTTTTTAATCAAAATTTTGATTGATAATTTGGCTTTGTCTCAGTTAAAATAAAGTTATATTAAAATTAATATCCAACGAACGATCGTAAAATTATACGATCAACAATGAGCGTGAAATATTTGCGCTCATCTGCCGGCGACAATAATTAGCCGCCAAATTAAGGAGTTTATCTCCTTACGAGCGCAAGAAAAATCTTGCGGTTAGTCGCCGGCGATAATAAATAGTCAGCAATAAAGGGAGTATGTATCTCCTTTTTCGATCTCTGATTAGAGATCAATTCAAAAAATGGCCAGGAGCAATGAAAGGTAAGTTCAACTGGCCCGAAGAATGATATAGGATATAGGATGCGCAAATCGTGATAAAATTCGAGTAAAATTGACTCGCGAAGAATCTGAACAAAATGATGTTACCGTCCAATTTTCTTTCCGCAACCTAAATGCAGATCTCGTGCAAAGCATTTACGTATCAGGATGTCGGATATCATTTGATGTGTAGTGTCTACGTGTGAGATACTAGCGGAGATACGTCGTGTATTCAGCGGGGAAAAGTTGGCGGATAAGGCGCGATCTTGTATGATTTTCGAGTAAACGTTACGGCGCTCGTTTATGAGGATCGTATTGTTGTTTATAGTATGTACTTTGGTATAGTACGTCAAGTTTCTCTCATCTCTATAGTAAAAACTGTTTATCAAACACGTTTGTATATATAAAGTCTCTCGATTGGATTACTTCTCAATCCCAAAATTTATTTTATCTTATCCCATAAATAGTAAAATTATTTTATTTTATCCCATAAGTAGTAATAATGAAAGATATACAGAAGAAAAATATTTTTTGATTTTACTTCTTTTTTGTGTTGTAAGAGATTTTCGATTTTCTATAATTCTGGAATTCTATACAAAATATAAAGCTCTTTAGTTTAGCATATACAATTTAAAAACGCGTAATTTAAAAATTCATTTAAATTTTTTATTAAAAAAACCCAGAAAATATAAATAATTATTATTAAAAAGATCGATTAAAAAAGTTAAAAGAATCAATTAAAAAAGTTAAAAATTGGCTGCCTTACAAAATCACAAAATTGACAATAAAAATACGAAGATTACATATCAAAAAATGTCATAAATTACATAAGTAAAAATATACAATCAACAATCGGCGAGGTTTCCATTTTGCTATACCATGAAAACTTCGTGCCATGGGAAATCGTTCATTCAAAAATCGTCGTAACCCTCAGGAACTTTGCATCGAGTAAGCCCGCAGGAACTTTCACGGTCAATCCATGTATTTGTACTTGAATCGGCCGTTCATTCATTAGCCAACTTTATTCTCTTGTGTCCTATTGACGTAGTGTTCTTCCGGTAAATCCTCGCCGTGAAAAAGCTTTCCGTATTCTGGATAAATGTTTTTACAACGACCAGATGTCGCAACCAAAGTTAATTAACTTACACAACTGCTCACGATTATGAATCGAAACCGCGAACATATCGTTGTTATGGTGCTTGCTTGGACAGTTTCCCAATTCAACGTGAGATCTTGAGTGCATCTAAAAAACTGAATTATATTTTGGAAAAACTTGTAAGACAGATGTTGCAATTTTTGATTTTATCAAAGCAATAGAAATTATTTTTATTATCATACATTCATATATCGATTTATATATCTTTATTTTTTTTTTTAAATAATTTCTTTTTATTAAATTTTTTAATTATTGGTAAGACAAAAAGAAGCCACTATTTCATTTGCGCTTCTGAAACTCAGATTACTGTGACCGGAAACCTTCTTTATCCAAGCTTTCTTTGTCGTTAGTAAAATTCGCTTCAGGTTTCCAATACGGGACCCTTCGAGACACCTCATATCTAGCGTAATTTTATTATTCACCCGCATTCTTTACCTTGGCGCTATCTTTGAAGAAATTCGATATAAGAATCGGGTCAAAGGAATGCATACTTAATGAATCGTCGTTTATGAATCAAGATTCCGGCAATCTCACTAGATAATAGTTCTATACTCTACCGAGGAAATTGTCTAACTGTTTTATGTCAGTGTTATACAGTATAAAGAGATAGTGCTATTTTATCCCGATTAAAAAAGGAATGAAAAATGTTTTTTTCTCTCCCTCTCTCTTCAATTTTTATAAAACAGAGTAATTCAAGAATTATTTATTTTTTCGTGATAAATCTATAAATATGCTCATTTATATAATAAATCATTAAATTTATGTTCAAAATTATAAAAACTATAAATTTTTATTACATTTTATTTTTTACAGATATCTTTATTACAGATAAAATCTAGATTATAAAAATATAAAAAGTAATATTATTAAAAAACTTCTTTTATTAATAAACGTAAAAAATCAATAATAAATCAATTGTCGAAAATAAAAGAGAAATAACAAAAAATTGCGCTGTGTCAGCGAACTCGACAAATTTAAATTGATGCAATCGTAGATGCAAATATTCATCTCACTCGTAACAACGCAACAATAGAAAAAATTTAATTTGTTTTCACGGCACTGTCGTTGAACAGTAAACTAACAAAAATTGTAAAAATCTGTCGCGTGCGTTAAAAAAAAAACTACATCACAAAAGAGTACTGAGAAAAGAATAAACTGTAATGTAATCAATTCGAAAAACAAAATTTTCTCTCTTCCACGCGACAATAATAGAAACATAAATCAAATTTTTCAATCGATTAACGGAGACAGATCAACTTACGTTTCGATTAAACGAGATTAATTTGATTACAAATTCTCATTTATTTACGATTTCTTTAGTGCTATGAGGAAAACTATTGTTATTTTTAACTAAAGTCAAAATTGAAGAGAAAGAGAGAGAGAGGGAGAGAAAGAGAGAGAGAGAGAGAGAGGTAGCTTGCAAGGCCATGCTTACAAATCTGATGCAGATAGATGGACGATCAATCTAGAGATGTTTGCAATTAGAGTAACGTAATTTCGCAGCGCGATAGCGGATGTACTCGCTACGTAAACTGTAATCAAATCGCGTGTTGCGTTTGTATCGAGGGGTAGTAACGAAGGGAAGAGGGAAAGGACGAAAGGAATCAACACTATAAACTAATGCTGCCCTCGCCGGAGACAGCAAAGGCGATTATCCTCGGTTCTGTAACCGGAAGGCAAGAGCCGTCAAGAATGCGATTAGAACGGTCTAAGCGCGATTTTCCGGGAACAGGTGTTATCGAGAGTGATGATTTATAAATGGCAACAATACGCCAAATACGGCATTTATTGCTTGGAAATGGCTTATAAAGTATGATTTTTGAAAGTGATCGAGTGCAATTTTAAAAATATAAAGACAATTTAGATAATTTTAAATTTTTTCCCAAGAAACTTAAAAATATTTTTAATATAATATTCTTAATGAATATATTATTTAAAACAAAATATAACACCAACCAATACATACATATATAATTAAAAATAAAGCTAATTGAAAGATTAGCTTTTTGGAGTGTTAATATACGCGTTAAATCGATATCAAAATGAAATATAAAATTTGTCTCACGACATACTCTTATATTTCGAGGGCATACCGTTTGCTGCAGAAATTGCTGCTAGATTATTACATGAATAATCTCACGGAGAGAGCAATGCGGGCTCTTATACGGATATATTCATCAGGTATGATACAAGATTACTTTGATATCTCGCGTTCCGAAACCTGCCGGAAGTACAGCGGCAACGCGAGATATCAAAGTCCAATCATCGATTTTGACAATGCGCAACGACCCAGATCTTTCTACTTTCGATGTACAGCGTCGCATGAAGTTCAGAAAAATCACCAGACAGAGAAGCTGACGGAATTTGAAGAACATTACTTTCGTCGTACGTTTGTCGGCTTTGCGATCCGACACGGTAACGTCAAAGAGTGCGACTTGGATAAAGAAGAAAAAGATAGCGACACGTTTCTCGCGAGTACGACGCGGGCGTTTCTCAACTTTCGTCGCATTTGTCACTCACGTAATAGTCGTCCTCTCCGAAGTTTTGTACGCGTGTATCCCTTATTCCTCGCTTTTTCATAGGATTTACATGTTGTTATGTTCGCACTTTTGTCGCGCTATCTTTGCCTTCACAATCCGCCGCGCGGGGGGTTTCCTCCCAAGCAAAATTGAAATTTCTGCAGTGAGGATATAAACGTCGCTCCTGCTTTGGCATTCTATTTGTATGTATTTATTACATAAAGATGAGGAGTTGTAGATATAAACAAACGTAGAAAGAGAAAGATATTTTTTCTTCAATTTATATATATATATATGCACATTTCTTAATATTAAACATTCTATAATGCTAATCAATTTTTATTGTTTTTGTATTTGATATATAGATGATATATTAGATTTTTCATTTTTATAATAGTTTAATCTGTATGTGCCTTTTATATAAAAGAAGATTGTTAAATTGTTAAGAGAAAAAATCTAAAATAAAACTTTCTCTTCTCTCTGTTTTTACCAAATACATTACAATCTTTTTAACATAATATTTGCTTGTTAGTTCCACAATAATACCGCATTTAAGCGATTATCAAAAGAATCTGGGCGATGAATAATTAACCAACCAACGAATCGCGTCATGTTCCTAGATATGACAAAGCCGCGAAAAAGGGGTGTCGACGACGTCTTCGATAAACCGTGGGAGGCCGAAATTTTCAAATCTTAATTGCGGTGAAATGGTGTGTAATGACGTGAAATATTGCCCAGAAAAAGATGCTGACTCTTATTACGGCCAAGCGGGCACCAAACCTTTTAATCTGAAGGCTTCCCGCCTCCGCACCTGCAGGAGAAAATGCTGACCCGTCAGTTCCATTGCCAATCTGTTACGGGGTCGCGAGAGTATTCTCGTGTGCACTTTTTTTATCTCTTTCGCGTTTTCCTTTGTCTAACATCATCGCTTCCGGCCACAACAAGTTGAATTTTCATATACGATTTTTTTCGCGTTCGTGTTCAAACAAAACATTGTCGATCAAATTTCGATCGCTTTTTTCATACAATCTTTTATTTTTTATACGTAAAACATTTTTTTAATTAAAACTCTAATATTTTTTAAGTTAGATTCAAGAATTATTTTAAGAACACTATTACATCGTGCTTTTTTCTTTTTTTTTGTAATAAATCTCTTGCACATCGAATACATATAAAACGTACATGTCTGTCTGAATTTTTGTACCGTCGCGTTTCAAAGGAGACAAAGAAATCAGAAAATTCGCGTATCATCTTATTCGCGGAATTCTCGCGGGACCAGCAAATCTCGGCTCGTTGCTAATTAAACGCGGACGGTTCGTTAGCGAAGAACGAGACGCGGCTTTATTTTAATCTCAAACAATGGTCAAAAGCTTCGACAAGTTTCACACAGACTGCATTTTATTTCGCGCAACACTTTGTTTCGCTACGTCGCGTCGTCGAGTCGCGTTTATACGCCGGTTGGTTGACGGGCCTTATTTATTCACCCGCTCATAATTCTAACGCTCTCGTCGAATTTAATGGGACGTATATTTCAGTGAAACGTCGCGTCTCTATATAACGCGACATTATCACTCATTTCCCAACAAATATACATTAATATCAGAATAGCTTCATTTCATACATTAATTCAAAAATCACAGATGACTGATCATTCCTGATACATGAGAATTGAACTAATTTTGTAACAAATCGCGAATATGGAATTACTGTTGTACTCAAGCATTGATTAAAAAGAAATTTATGGATTTGAAAACTTTCGACGTTATTACATATCTATTTTACATAATAGAATATTGCGGTATTTTGCGGTAAATAGGAACAATCTAATAATAATGCCTGGATATTAATATTCATTTTCAATGATTTTAGAATATATCTGTTATTATTCTTAACAATTCTATTACGATTTTAATCTTACAATTAATGATGATTACTTGATGATTGCGTGAATAATTTTATCATTATTATTTGATTAATTAATTGTTAAAGCAATTACATGTAATCGCAATAAAATTGCCTTGTAAACAATATATAACTACGTACATCGTTTTTTGACAACTATTACTTAGATATCGATTTTTCAAAATTCTCCAGTACCATACGTGTTTATCCCCGTATCACAGCTATCCTGATTGACCCTACTGTAACTCCAAATCGGTTTCCGGATTCACGAAGGCACGTGATTGCGCACGGCAGGGCCGTAGCGTCTAGAAGGGTGCAAAGGGGCGCAGGCGCCGTACCCAAGACCGATCCTCAGTCGTCGACGGAAGCTGAAACGCGCGGCTTCGGGGCCGCTGGTGAACCGTAAAACGATGACGTAGATGTACACATTTTGCGCGCGCCAATTATCGACGAGGAGCGGCGTTTCGTATGTGATAACAGTCCAACCGAGCGCCGCGATACGGACTGGACGATTTTTTTACTCGCACGCGATGTCATAGATAAGATTCAATATATTTCATAGTCCAGGCTTGCAGTTGTCAATGGCTATATATAAAAGTGAGTACTGATTTGTATTTTTGTATATTTAATCTTTTTGTAAATTACACAAAGTGTATATATATATAATTTCAATTTAAAATAATCGATGTCGATTGTGTTCCGTGTTTTTTTTAATAAAATATAAAAACGTTAATAAAATATAAAAACATCCCTTTTCGATAATTAATCAATTCAAATAAAGATCGATAAATCCAGTCAGATAGATTACAACAGAAATCAACGATATATTTTATGAAATTTAACAATTTCTGAAAAAAAATTAAAATTATATATATATATATATATATATATATATATATATATTATATATAATACAATTAATTATATATGTATAAGATTTATTCAGTAATGCGATTATTTCAAAACCCGTTGTAAAATTTAATTTTTAATGTAAATTCAAATGGCTCTAACATCGCGAGATATATCGTTAAAGTTTGCAATTTAGATAAAGCTCGCGCAGTATTGAGCTTTGCTTACTACATTGTATCGCCGCGAGTGTCGACTATATCTAGATTCTAATCGGTTCACTCGATTTCCTAGTGTATGAATTGCGGTAACGGCAACTACTGCCTGCTGTGAAATACGTTTGACCATCGACGCGGTATAACTACTGCCCGGCATAATTCTAAATAAATTCTTCATGCGCTTCTCAAGGAAGTTTATTTCCACCACTCACAAATCTGAATATTCCTATCAACTCGTGTTGAACAACTGTCACTTAGCCAGGAAATAAACGTAAAATTCTCTGAATTTAATATATGAAGTTTATGCCATTTTTATATTGACGCACTAATTTTTATTGATTTGAGAAAATTTTTATTGATTCAAAATTTTTTTTTAATTATTTTTTATTAACATTTTTATTGACACTAATCTGATGTTGTAAATTATTTTCGTTTGTTAATATATATTTTTACTGTTTTATATATATATATATATATATATATATATATATATATATGTATGTATGTATAGCAAATATAAATTAAAATTATTTATTATAATACTAACATAATATTTGTATAGAGTTTTATAATATTTTGGTCGCAAGAAACACAAGTAAGTAAATAACAATTTTACGACAAATTTAAATACATTAAACTATAATTAGTAAAACTTTGTGAAAGAAGATTACGTAAAGACGTAACAGGCTTTAAAAGGACTAGAAGCTTTTAAAGGATTAATTTTCTATCCGTAATTAGTTACAGTGCAGCACAACTTTCATGTGTACTGTTTCGTATTTGTTTTGCTTGCCATATACTTCGTTAGACTTGTTACGACACCGCAATTACGTGCTCACACAAACTTTATAGCCAGCTACCGAAAACTATGGAACTATAGTAACATGATCACTTTATTCGCAATAAATACATAACGTTATCTAAAGAAAAAATGAAACATTTTTAAATAATCAAATTAAACATATATATTTTACTAAATGTATCTTGGAAATTATTAAATCTTTTTTGAAAAATATATATGTGTTGTCACGTCAATATTTAATCAAATTTATGCAAAGTTAAGGCCGAAAACAGTCAGAGACATTTTTGTGATAGGGTTTATCCGCGAAAAAATGTCCGCTACGCGACATTTTTTTATTCAACTATATAAAGAAACCACTAGGAAATATTCATGTCAGTCTACTCGTTCAATTTAATAACGTCGGTCTGACACTTTATACGTGACCAGATTTCTATTCTATAAGTTGAGAAGCAAAGAAGAGATAAAATTTTTCCCACTTGAACATTGCTCTTGTCTTTTCATTAATTATCAACGAAAAGATTGAATCTTTGAAAGTTGTACGTCTCTGGGATATATTACCAAAGTATCGTAAAACATTGTTGTTAGTTGTAAGTTTGATAATATAAGTAATTAAACGACTCAACGAAAACATGCGTATGTTTATTTTAACATATTGCTAAACAAAGTAAAATATCTTTCTTATGACTATATAACTTTCATTAATCTTAATTTATCTTACAAAACCTTTGGAAAAATACAAATCTTTTTAAAATTTGTTTTTTTTATCTTTTTCTGTTAAATATATATTCCAATATAATTAATAGAAAATAGGAAGAGAAAAAAATTGATAATATATTTTTTAATTTTTATCAAACGTGTTATAACAATCAACGATATGAATTTACGGCAAGTTCTAATTATCTATAAAATTAATCGTAAACTTCTATATTATTTTAATATATAGTGATATCTTTTTACGGGAATATTAAAAATAAATTATTTAATTAAGCGATAACTACATGCACATTTAGGAGTCTAAAAATGTACGAGTTAAAAAAAATATAAATCTTTTTATCGCGTTTAATTCCTAACTTCCGATTATGCATTCCATAGAGACCTCTCTTTAGTCCTTCCATTAGAAAGGTAAGGAACTTTATCACCGTTCCTGGCGAAAAGCCTCGAATACTCGAGTTAAACGGCCTCGTAATGGCAAAACAGCGCGCGGTCACGCGATTCCGCAGATCTCGGCGCAATTTTTTTTCTTCCGAATCAGCCGTTCCGAGAGAAACGTAGAAAGGGAAGGATGAGGGACGAGAGAGAACGCAGCTGTGGTGCTTAAGGGCGACGAGAATTTGAATAAAATGTGCGGCAAATCGGAGAGAGGGCTTTGCCTTATCCCAAAAACCCATTTCGGAAAGAAATGCGAGTTACATAGGGTGGGAAAACTCGTAAAAAGCCGCGCGCTGTCGGGAGCCCGCGCAGTCTCCCGACATCTCGACATTTGCGGACCTGGATGGTCGAGAGATCCACCCACTTTTTCCCTCCCTCGCGCTTTTTTTTTTTCCCTCCGCCGCGAATCGGTCCCGACCATTTGCGAAACGATCGCGATTTGCAAGCGACTCGGTGTTCGCGGAATATTCTATTCATTCTCGTCGTCTAGCATCATCCGGAGTCGTTAAGAGCCATCATCTCGCCTGCGACGCTATTCCGCGCTATTACGCGAACACGTAACGCAACATGCCTATACGCGTTTTACCTAAGACAAAGGGATAGGATTGAAACGGCGGATGCTGCGAACGAGGCGACGCGCCTCGAACCGTAGCAGATTTAATGCAACCGGTACGCTTTCGGAGGAAACGTTTAATAGCGTTCATATGTACTGCGCAATTGTGCTGCTTTCTGCAGTACGTAATAACGATGGTCTTTTGTAATTGTCGATACTGAGTCACGATAATATTCCTGCATCTCGACGATGCATTAACGTGCAATTTTAGATGAAACAGAGACGTGAATATTCTTTACGGGTGTTTTAACGCAACTGTGAAAAAAAAAACAAGATCTATATACATATGATTATTCTTATTAATGTATTTTAACATGTATTTTAATATCAACATAAACATATAAAACATGTATTTTTAATATCAAATCCTGGCAGAGAGAGATTATGCAAAACGGAAGAATTGAATAAAAGATATGCAAATAGCTGACAGCGTATTCGCAGTAACATCGATTCTGCGAGCACCCATTATCTACATGTCCATCGTTATCCGTTACACAAACCATCGTAATACTTCGAACAAATATTTGCTATCGGACTTTCGTTTGTAGTTATTCTTTGTAAAATACACAAAAGATTCGATCTTAAACAAAACATTTATTCTAACAGGAAATCTAGATTTTATTTCCGGAGACTTTTTCAACGCAAATTTTTCAACGAAAAGTTTTATTCCTCTAACATAACTCTTTTTTTATCTTTCTCTCTCTCTCTCTCTCTCATCTCATTAAACAAATACTGAAAATAATCTGAGAATCTTTTATTTCTCAAATATGAAATTAAATCGTAAGAAAATATGTGCATATTATGCAAGGAGATTTTACTTCACGTTGCCATAGTACAAAAACTTACGTTAGTAGAAACACGAATAGATAATTAGTGCTTGCGGGAAATTTAGACTAATAATTTTGTGAAAATGTTGCGAAAGTTTCTCCGTTGCTCAACCTGAAACTTAATCTTCAATGTCTCACGATATTGTCCCAGATGAAAATCAGCTCATCGCATAGAGGAGTAAAGCCATGACGAGCGAAACTTCATTCTATTCACGCCATTTTCGAAAGCATATTGCCAACCACAATAGAGCAGCACAATTACGCGCAGCGTAGATACTTTACTTACATAGCAGCTATGCAACGCGTGTTGCAACAGACACCTTTAGCTATCGCGTCGCACATCGCCCTCAAAGCGCTTCGTTTACCCACGAAATGGAATATTCTATCAGGATCCTATTCTCTCCACCGTTCACATATCCCATTTTCGACTACTTCTTTTACTACTCCCGAAATACTTTGAAAATGTTTTAAGACAATTGTGTAATTTTTGGATCCACGGTATCTCGGTCGCTCTAAAGTTTAATTATATTAAAACCAGAGTATCTATTGCTATGCATGTAATTATCATAAAACAACGCGCCACAACGAAGCTAATTTTGTGCACGCTTTTTTAAATTGGATCACGTAGAAATAAAAAAAAAATTAATATTTTAGAATATTATATTTATTTTCTTTAGAAATAAATTTCATTTTTTTTTAGAAATAAACTTCATTTACTTTTTTTTCGGATGTCGAAATAAAGTTAGAATCATATGTCATATGTCATTGCATCATATTTTATAAAAAGCTCGCGTATGAAACTAAATCTACAAATTTTTAATTTGAAATGAATAAATATCAAAAAGATGAAATATGAACTTCTACGCGAAGCTTTTATTATGATACTCGTTTTTAATATCCCGACATAGAGTGATCTAGCGCTTTCGCCGGTATTATCGCGATTGCATGCAGAACTGAAATTTTTACGTTCGTTTCCATAACCAACTTACACTTATTATAGAGCACCTGCAAATGTCATTTACTGGTTACATTGTCTTTCATGAAAGATTTCGTGCTCATTTATCCCACGAAATAGAATATTACATTTCCTCCATTTCGCAAGGCTCCTTGGTCCTGTCGGCAACTTTTTACCTTGTTCCAGCTGTTGCTCAAGATGAATTTTAATCCGGTACTGTATCCGGTACTGTTAATATGATTAACGTGCAAAATTTCGCAGTAGTATCTCTGCAAATTTAATTACTAGCCAAGTTGCATAGAAATGAATTCGCATACTGCATGAAATAGCGCGAAATCCGTGCCAGTAATTCATTAATCGCGTATTAATTTTTGTTGGCATTTATTTTTTCATACTTTTTACACAAAAAATAAGTATATTTCACATAAGAATGGCATATAAGAAAAAATATAAAACATAGATATTAGATTATATCGTAGCGATGGCGTATGTAATAAAAATCGAGGACGAGGATTCATTGCTGAAAAATTTTAACAGAAAATTATTTTCTTTAAGTTGCATTTTTCGCTACTAATGTTACAATCGATATCGCGCAAAGCTTTCCTACGTTTATCTCGTTGCGTCAATTTACTCGCAAACTGTCAGCTGTCAGTCAGCTGTTAGCCATCCGGGACGCTCGATGGAAAATCTAAGCCGAGACTAACTTGTCCACTCACTATATTCACGTATCCGCCGTCTGTAACTATTGCACCGAAGGCATCGCCGTCAAGTTTCCAACGGATATCTTACCATCATTTTCGCCAAATGGCTTCTCGTTTGTCCAATATCCTGCCAAGTAGAATATTCCATTTCCTCTTGGGCTCCTACAGAGTCTCGCACCGTCGCGCGCGAAATAACCGAGATCGTTTCTTGCATGCGGTCCTTGCATTGGCTTCGGTACAATGAAAATCCTCGGACATTTTGGGCAGCTGACCGGGATTTCGGTATCTTGTCTTGTCGGATCTTGTTGATGACCGCTGATGATCATCTTGTTTTCAGAGTTTCTTGAGTGTGTGACTGAATTAAAATAAAACTAAGAAATTTCTATTTTTCGCGCCAAATATGCGTCATTTTTTGTCTTGGAAAAATTTATTATAAAAATCATATTTCTTAATGTCTGATTTATTGTAATAAATTCATTAAACTAATAAAAATTATATTTTTTATAATTCATTAAATTGCAAAAGTTTAAAGAAGTCTGAAGAATTTTTCTAACTGGATTACTTATTAGATAGATATATTTAAAAATAAAAAGATATTAACTTAAAAAATAGAAATTTTTCTGATTGCCTAACCAGTGTTTTTTTTTCTATTTTCAATTAAACATAGAAACAGATCATAACAAATCTCGTTTTATAAACAAAAGGATTTCCCTTACCTAATCGATATTTCCAATAATAGCGTGCATAGTCGCGTAAAAATACAGTTTGATATATCAGAAAAACCATTTTATTTCGAACGGCTTATCTGCTGTGAAATTTTCGCTATTTTTATTTTTATTACATAACAGGTTATAAACCAAACGCGCGGTCAGTATTATTTAAAATGTAGAAAAATTCAATGCGCGATATCGGATTGGTTCCATGAACGTAGTATTAACACGACGAGTAATACTAAACTCGATTTTTATTGCAAAATTTATCGTATATTTTGTTTATCCCACTTATTCCACTAAATTTCGCTTTTATTTCGATGATCTTAATTATTTTGCGCTTGTCTCATCATGCAAAATTACACAATTTTATTTTTATTGCTTATTGTGCTATATACATAAATATAATATCTCGATTAAAAATTTTGAGATTAAAGAAAATAACCATATTATTATCGCTTATAATCTCGCTGATGACAACACATACGCACGTTGGCCATGCAAATGGACTTATCAATTCGACCCATCTATTACACGAGAGCACAAAAGCGAGTCGACCCTAAAGATCACGTATGTACACACACGCAAAATCGCAACTCCACCCCCTACCAGCGATCCGCATCAAGAGAGACCATTTGATTATCATAAATAGCATCTGTAACGAAAGAGAATCGCGTTCTCTATGGGCAGACAATTCATGCCGCAAATGCGATAACGAAACAGCATATCGATAAAAGTATATACATCTGGCTTAGAACGATTTAATTTCGAGATAATGTCATTGTCAATATTCCCCATTACTCTCACTGTCATTTTGTAATCTCTATAGTCTATCGGAAAATCTCTCTTTAGAAATCAAATATGATTCAATATTATAATTTTCATAGAGTTTTAATTTATGGATATATTTATATATATATTAATTAAATACATAAAGTGTAAATACAAAATATATAAAGTCAATATTAAGCATAGAATCTATATTTTCTTCAAAAAATGTAATATTTATCTAAAATTTAAATAATAAAAATATTAAATATTATGATAGAATTCTTATATATAAATTTAAATGTCATTAATTTTCATTCAATTTTTTTTTTGTATCATGTACAGTCCTTTATGTCTGATCCTATTTTATAAGTCAGAAACAGCTGATTACATAGAGTTAATCATTACATAAAATTAGGAAGAAAATGGCTGTAACGCTGAATCGAGTTTGGTATTTGCCAGCAGGATTTTCTGTGGCCACCAAAATAACCCAGTATCTTCTTTCAAAATACAGTAACGTCGGGTGAATGAGATTAGACGAATAATCGGATTAACGTTAAAACTCGGCGCTTCAAAACACACATGGCAATTGGGCGTAACAGTTAATATCACTCGATAAATAAAAGAAATAATAGACTGAAAAAAGAGGAAATTTGTCAGCAAGTTAAAAAAAAATTGTTAAAACAGTTAAAAAATTTTTAAGTATAAGCGACACAATTAATAAACAATATTTATAATTAAATAACGACAGATTATTTCGAGCATTTTATATGGAGATAATTTTAAGATTGATTCTCACATGATAGAATTGGCATTGTTGTCCGAAATTGTCACTATAGTAAATATTTCATTTAGTTTATGGCTGAAGTAGCAACATTGCTGACTTTGTTTGTATTTTTTCGATGGATATAAAAATATCTTTGTTTTCCATCGTCGCAATATGCGCTGCTTTTCGCGATTGGTGGATTATATTCGCGCGTATATTTCTCGTTACTATTAAAAGCTCTGTATGTATATTAAATTCTCCGGCAAAGAATAATCTTCACGCTTAGCAGTTTTCGCGTATCGAATATCGGAATGGTGAATTCAAAAATAGTGCAATATCGGAAATTCTGAAGAACTCGATTCGATTTGATAAATGAAGGAAAAACGCAGCGGAAAAATATCGCGGCGCGAACAATGGCGGGTTTTTGCAATCATTCATGCGTCACCATGACGACTTCAGCATCTCATTTCCATTCACAAATCCTATAAAATGGCTGATATACCCATAAATTCTACAAAATGGTAGAAAACGGTAAAATACGTGATAGTTTATTGAACAAAATGATTATCCGATCAAGTCTTATTCGATCAAGAGGGAGTAGTTCGTAGAGAGCAAAGTTTCGAGGCGAAACTCGTTGTGTCTCCAGAAACGAGTTAACCAGGAAGGCCATTAGCATAGCCTAGGGATGAGTTTCGGTTAATTTCGCGGTTAACACCTGGGAGCTTGCCCAAAAGCGTTACCGTATTCCGGTACTTGCCTCTCGGGACTTTTCATCTGTCAGGCTAAAAATTACGACGCATGCTTGACAGTTGCAACTTTATTCGCACGCGCAAAGATTGTTACTGCCGCATAAACCTCGTCAAGCCAAAAATTTATGCTAGCCTCAAGCTGTAATTTTCATTTTTCAAGCTGAAAAATGACAATTTTTATATTCGAATCAATGTAACAAAGACTTAAGTAAAAGTAAAAGAAATAGAGAAAAAATAGAAAAATGAAGAATATAATGAGAATAAAATTGGACTTGTTTGATAATATTTTTCTTAATTTTTGTAATATATTTCAAAAACATCATTTTATACTTCTATCAAAACAAGAAAAAGAGAGAGTTTATTTCCGTTACTTTCAAAAATTATATTTCTTCAATTTTGTGTCTCGTTACAGGGAAAACGAAACTATCGCGCAAATTGTGAATATAACAAAAATATGAAAAATTCAATATTTTAGAATCAAAAAATCCCGTTATTTTGGCTCACTTGCAACTCGATATATGTTGTCAAGTCAATCATGATATGTCTACCATCGTATTCGACTCGCATTCGTGTGCGCTTTTCGGATATGAATAACTTTCGATATGAGCCACTGAATTCCAAGCCGCTTCGTCGCTTCTCGTCGCTTTCACGCACGAAATCCAACCGTTCATGGGTTTGCATTTGCAACAGAGGTACGATGCAGTATTTCACGCACTTTATTTCGGATAGCCACGACCATAAGCGCTTTTACAAAGTAGTCTGCGCTTATGGTTGCGTACTGTTATCCGTGCAAGAATGACAGATAGAGAGAAAAAAAGAAATAAATTGTTGAAATATCGGCAAATAAGCAAAATAATATTTAAAATTAAAATCAAAAATATTTATACTATTTTTTTTTATTAAAAACTTATCGGAGCAAGTAGTAAATGTGATGCCAAATAAAAGCATCGAAAGCTCGATGTTGCATTCGAAATTATTGGGTCGCAATTCGATGAGATACATAATACAGTGATGCAATGACATTTATGTCGCAGCTTGATAAATCGTCTCGTTAAGAAAATATTCTTCGTGACCATTGGGAATCCATTTTCTGCACGGTGAATGTGCCGTTAAATCGTTTTAACAGCCTGAAAGCGAAAGGCAGCTTAAGTAAAGCATCTTGAGATATCGTACCATTCACTTCTGTTTCTATCTCTTCGTTACCCGCCATTGTTCTCACTTCCTTCGTCAAGATTCGTTATTTCCTCAACTTCTTTTTCATGCCATTAGATTTTTCATCATTTTCTTCTGTCATTCTTGCGCGATGTCATTCTAATAATTATGTTTGCTCTTTTGCAATACAATATAAACTACTTTATAAGTTTCTTTTTATATTAGGCAAACTAAATATCTCTTATAATTATGATATACAATATCTAAATTACAAGATTTGAATATTATCATGTTTATATTAAACTTATGATGCAATATTGTCTTCTGATATCTTATTTTTTCAAATATTTCAGTATACATATCACCTAAATAAAATTCTGTTTTGTATTATATTATAAATTAATAATCAAAGAGCAGACTCAAATCAATAAAGATAGCAAGAAGAAGTAATATTATCAATATGTATAATTAATATCTTATTTCATATTATTTTAATATAAACAGCATAAATCATCGGAAAAAAGTAGAATGTTAGACGGTCGTACCATGTTTATTACGATATATTAATCATATGCCACATATATTGTTTGCAATGCATTTCCTCGTAGCCTGCCATTCTGACATAAAAAGCAGAGACAAAGCGGAAACGAATAACATGCAACGGCGAAAAATATGTTAATTAATATCGCGCGCATGATCAAACGAATAACGCGCCGCACTCGGCCGTTGTTTATTATGCTAAGAACAATACTTGTGTGACATACGCGCTGTATAATGCAGGCGTGAAAAAAAATTTTTTATCTCGTTTACAGCCGCCGCCGAGACGGGGAAAATATATTTTTCGTGGCTGTGCGTGCGGCTGTGACAGTCCTTTTTCACAACCCGCGATATAAAACATCGTTATTGCCGACAGAACTGCCGGCTGAGATATTCCTATTCAACGCGCTTTTCTACGTGATGTTCCGTGTGAAAAAAAAAAATACTAGTAGTATTAATTACTGGCTGGTGACGCACGACGTCGTAGTGAGAGAAAAATAACGCAAGCATAATGTGATGTAAATGTTACAATGATTTATCAACGATCGCCCGCGAGTTTTGATAAACTTTTATATAATATTTTCTTAATGTAAATTAAATTTAGATACGGTTGAAGTATATGGATATAATTGTTTTGACAAACCCGTGGAGATTCTCGCCGTCCGTTATGATCTAAAAAATATTTTTGTACGAAAAATGCGAGCTAACGCAAATATATTCCGCATATCAATGAATTCCGACTCGGTTATCTTTAGTCATATTATTTCTATCTGCGAACAGTTTTTTAATAATTCTCTCTCTCCCTCTCTCTCACACATACACACACATTTCATAACAGGATAAATTTTATTTGTGTAACGTCAATGTACACAATAATGCTAAATGAACATTACACCTGCATTTTCAGCTAATTTATTCGAATTAATTATTGAACCAGTTGATGAATTTGTCGCTTTAAATATACTGTTTTTACAATTCGCACACTGTCGATAAATAATAAAATTTATTCGTAATACATATATATATATATATATATATATATACCTATATATATATATATATATATATATATATATATATTTGTATAATTACACTCACCATACGTGGAATTAATTTCGAGCTGATACAAACTTGAAAATTTATATGTGAACACTTTGAGTGCATCGTGCACTTTATTGCTAATGCGAATTATTTATAATATATTCTAATTCTCGCCGCAAATTATTCTCGCATGCCTTCATCGTCGAATGAAAATTACGATCATATCGAGCACAATGAAACTCCCGAAGAATTAATTTTTATAGATTGCATGGTTGCTTACTCGTGTATCATTCGAAATGTCTGCAATCCGCAAGGTCTCCTCTCGGTCCTCCGCGGTTAATTTATGCGGTAATTGCAGTTACAGTACTGATGGATTCTCGCCGCTAACTATGTATCGAATTAACGGGCGAGTAATTAATTTCCTCCGTTTTACTACGTTAACTCCTCTATCGAGATAAATCACGCCGATGGAAACGTAACTTTACGTTCATACGCGCTCATAAAATTAAAACGGTTTTATTCGCGATCGTTCGCGCGAGATTATCAAACTCGGCCATTACGCCGAGTTTGGTGCGACTATTGAAAATTGATTCAACACGTTGTAAATTTTCGTTCGTGTTTTGTATCATGTAATAAATATATTTGCTTGGGTATGATAATCAGATAAGATAGGCACATAACTAATTGCCATAAATTGCCACAATTAAATTAATGAATATAAGAAAAAGAGGGAATTAAATTATCAAAGTATTTCAACGTGAAATGCTTAAATATAAATATCGTAGTAATCGAGATATGTATATTATGTATACATCCAATCGAATTTTAAATTGTAGCTAAGTATATGCTTGTACATCTTGAATTCGATATTGCAAAAATTTTCATGTCGAAAATCTGATAATAAATACTGGTATATGTATAAAATAATAAATATCTACCCGAAGCGTGAACAGATTTGCCACGGAAATCGGAAACATATTCTGCGCATCTGTTCAACTCCGCTCACGTAGTCGTAACACGTATGTCATCAGATGGATCTGATTAGGATTCTCGAAATTGTAATGCTACGCTATACTTGTACCTCAATTTAAATTTAAACCACAATAAAAGATTTTAATTATAATAAAAATCTTTCTCAAAATAAATATTATAGTGTTTTATATTTAAATTATATACATTATGAATTCACGATCAATAATGATTTCATAAATATAGATACAAAACTGTTAATTATAAAGAATAATGAGCTTAATTGATTACATGGCAAATTATTTCTATGTGAGACAATACATTGCATAGAATTACGTATTACTTGAAAAAAATAAGAGAGTCTTTATAATCGCAAAAAATTTCCAAATTATTAAAAGAGCATCAAGCAGTACACAATATATCCATTTAATGTAATTATTAAAAACTTTTTCCTCAACTATTGTACGTGTCTATAAGGGGCAAGAGTTCGCAAGCAAGTCCGCGACTTTAACACGATCAACAGATTATTATCGCGCGATTTGATACTCTCGATTTAGGAAACGATCGTTACTTTAGCGAAAATTGCTATTAGCCCGGTCAAGCGTAGACGAAGTTTATGACACGAACGATAATGAATAATACCATTACGGAAAATCGTTAATTCGCTATTAGCAACTAGACCCTGCTAGGAAATCCTGTACAAATACTCGTAAACTGAATTTGTTCGCTCATTTCGATAATGGATATGGAATCACACGACGCGTGCGCTGCACCATGACAATTCTGTCATCGTGTATTCAAAGCAAATGAACGATCACGTAGCATGTAGTGTGCACGGCGGTATTTTGGACGAAATGCATTTGCGAATAACAAGAATAATTTGAATATGTATTATACAATCTTGAGAATATGTATTATATAAAATATATATGTATATATTATCTCTCTTTCTTTAATATTTTATATATACATATTAACATATCTCTTGTAAAAAAAATATATATATTTCTAAATAACATAACATTAATATATCCTATCAATATCTTGATAAAAAATATATAACATATTTATCTCTACATAATTTTTGTATTAGAAAAAATATTATTTAATATACGTATGTACAAATTAACAGTGTATATGCGAGTTGTTTTTTCAATAAAAATTTTCTGTTTCGCGAATTAATAATCGATACTCTACGTATTATAATGAAGCACCAAGAGCGAACAATGGAAGTGTGCAATCAGTTTACAGAGGGGGATTTTAATATCAATTATTTATGCAAAAAGCTAATCTCTCTATACGAGCACATAGAAACGAACGTTACGCTGGTAGATCAAAGTCAGTGAAATACAGTAGTATTACGTGCTAATGCTTCTTGTTGAAATTATTCGTCAGAATAAATGAGATTTCTACTGCTTTGCGAAAGCCACTGATGAGGCATTGAATTAAATATTGTCCTATTTCGCATTTCTTCTTTATAATAACTAACGTATATAAATTGCACTACTTTGTAATTATGTAACATTGAAAAAAATGTATCCATATGCATATATTTAAGATAATAATTTAAATTTTTTAGATGTAAATTATTGTAAAGTTGTAGTTTCTTTTCTCACAAAAGAAGAAAAAAAAGTTCAATTTGGAGCTCTCGAGAGAACAGTTCTTAAATTTTTGAATTCATTCAGGAAAACTGCAGTTTTTGAGAAAATCATAAATAATAAAATATCATACTCTAAAGAAAACAAATTACAGTCAACAGCGAATTATACAGCTGAAAATTGTTATGAATGAAATAAAATATCATCATCTAAATGCTCTTCAAGATCGCAGTTTAAACATCGACGATCTATTTATTAAATTCAATTTACTGCAAAATTGTTTGTTCAAATTGAATCCGCAATACATATAATTTTATATGAAACGTGTTCGACGAGAAATATCACATGATACGGACTTTCCGTAAATATAACGGATTCGAGCGCGAATGAGCTTAAACAATACGGGAAAAAAAAGGCCTTTGAAAGGCCGCGTAAAAAGAAAAAGGCCGGCGAAGGAGCGCAATTGCAGCGCAATTCAACGAAAGATCACGCGGCAAGGAAAACGCCAGAAGCGAACAGGATGCGGAAACGGTCCGAGTTCCGCTCGTTTCCGGTACGCACGGATGGAGCGAAAATCCAGGATGGTGGTTTTGCATTCACCGAAAAGACCCCACGGGTGCTCGCTAAAGAAAAGTGCGAGGAAACCAATTCGATGTCTCTTCCGAGGATCTTTTTGCCGCCATTTCCTACACGAACTAGTTGAAAAGAATCGAAGATTATTGAATAATAGTGGATTCGAAATGGGATCCAATATGCAAAGAAAGTGTAATAAATGGATTTTTTTACGTCTTGCCACGTGATCTGTGCAAAACAATTAAATTCATCAGCTTCATTAATAAATCAAAATGTTTTAAAACTATTGAATTGTCCATGTTTTATCAATTAATTTATTAACTATAATAAATTCACAATTTATTTTAATTACGATTTTAACAGGAATAAATATCTATATAGGATCCTAATACAAATTTTGTAATTTTAATATAATGTAAAAAATAAAATATCACAATGTGTCGTAAGTAAAATAAAAATGGTTTTTAAATTATTAAACTACACAAGGATTTTGTTATCTACTCGCATCATCCAGAATTAATTTGCTAAAATACTTCAATATTTAATATTAATTAATGAATATTAAAAGATTTCGATGTCAAAAAGTCTTTTATTTAATTATAAAAAATATATTACAAAAGAAAACATTTTTTTCCCTAATTATAAAAAAATGTCATATACAATAATGTATCTACACACACATATTTTCAACAGATTAAATAGTATAATTGACATCGCAAGTGATATTGCAAATTTTAGTTCTACAATTTTTAACGGATTTGAATAGTTTTAATAAAATTATTATGTCGTAACCAGAAAATTATATGAGGATCCAACAAACGCAGTTTTTTTCCTCTACAAGATATTCTGTCGAGAATTGCTTCTGCAAAGTGCTCGCAGATCTTTTTAACCGCGCATTTTTCATCTCGCTCGGCATTTTCTCTCGTAATTTCACCAAGAGCAGGTTGAATGTAAGCTGCAGTCGTTTCAGGATGCATCGTCTTCGGGCGATTACGTCATCCGGCTCTGCGGCACTGATTACGCCGAGATGCTCGCGAATAGAGACATAACGAAAGTAAATGGCTAAATTTCATTCTCATCTTCTTACGAAAATTTTGCCGTCACTAACTAAATTCGAACGATAAAATGCACATACATATTGTATTATGCATAAACGAAGATAATATACATACATTTACATACACATACATTTACATACACATACATTTTAATATACATACATTTACAATACACATATAAACGTAGCAATGCAATTGCAGCAATGCATTATACATATCACTATTATTTTATATATTAAAAAAATTAAAAATTAGCAAAATAAATAATTAGCCAAAATACGATAATTTTGACGATTTCTCTAAAAGATAAGATTTAAAACTATCAAAATATTGCAGACTAGAAAATGAGATAAACGATCAATATTCAATTTGTCTAAATATAACGTTACTTTGTAGATTTTCGTATCCGCTATCAATTGATGAAAAAATGCAAATCGAAATTTAAAAATTTTAACTTTTGACGTTCTCGATAAAAATAAATTGTTATTGAACAGACATAAAAAAATTCCAATTAAGTTATTTATAAATTTAATTATAAATTTGGATATTCGTCAATTTTTTTACGTAATATATATAGGGAGAAGAGTGGGCGTTTAATTATTGCGAAAATAAATTGCAGGTAATAGGTAGTTTAAAAATAATTGAAAATAACGTATAACTATGACGAGCAAAATTTTAAGAGAAAAATATAAAAGTAAAACTCGCTTCTAAAATTGACGGATTACAAGGAGAAAGGAGCATAGAACACTCCGTGTTTTATATACAGGAACTGCGGCACAAACTACATGCAAACTGCAGTAGTACTTACAAAAGTTGAGTAAACAAAAAAGTACGCTTACTGCACTCATATACTATTAATTTTACTAAAAAAAAATTCTTATTTTTAATTCTTGTTATACTTACAATGATTGATTAAGAGATATATTTGAAGGCAGGTTTTTTTTTCTCTTATCGATTATATTGCAAGCATTACAGATTAAAATCATTAAAAAAATTTTATTATGTAATTATAGATATGTTTATAATATTTCAGAAAATTTAAATTTTGGATTTATATTAATATTATAATAAAGTATATATTAATAATATTAATATTATACGTATCTATCTTAAAACATTTTTTTTATTTTTATCTCTTTTCTCAAAAAAAAAAAATTAAAGTTAATTAATTATGTTTTTAAAAACTTATCTGATTTTTAAGCTTTAAAAAATTTTACTCACACATTTATTTATTACATCATACATATTTATCGGAAAAGAAAGAAAAGCTCCCAAAATTATTATTTATGATTTGAAAAAAGTTTAAAATATCAAAAGTTATTAAAACTTAATTAAACGCAACTTAAACTCTATTTAATTTTTGAATTAAAATGCTTTTGTTTAAGATTTTGCTTCTTTATCTTACAGAGGAAAATTTGAAAACATAATATAAAAACATAATCTTTTTAAAAATAACCATTATTTCTTTATTTATACTGTAAAGAGGAAAAGATCTATAGAATGAGTGTAATTATGAAAGATATTCATTAATGAAAACGAGTTGCGACGTAACGTTTATTTTCGCTTAAAAATATTAAAAGTTTTACTGAAACAGGATCCGAGGTGAAATATATTTTTACGTGCGATTGAGCAAACTACCCATCCACGCAATGTAACCTTCGTAAACTATCACCATTACACACGTAACGATAATTTGGGAGGGTTCTGGCGTTTCATTGCAGATAGCTCGTTACGCGAATCGTTGGCGGCCGTTTGCATAAAATTATCGTGGTGCTCGCGAGTTTTACTGCCGGATGTAAAAAGCTAAGTGCAGCTTGCTAACTTGTACTCGGTGGTCGGTGTTTTCTGCGGAGGAAGTCTTCCGAGCGATTACCGCTGTTTCTGTTGATGACGAGTTTGTCGGCCGATTTAAGGTCAATCTTTTCTCTCTCTCTCTCTCTCTCTCTCTCTTAATTTGTTTCTATCTTCTAGCTAGACTACAATCTTTCTCTTAATATGTTGTTAGCAGCAATATACTTTAAAAAATAGAAAAAAGTCATATCTAACAAAACAATTAAATTTTTGATTCAATTTTTATTAATCTACGGAAAAATCCTCAAAGTTTCGACCTTAAATAATCCGATAGTTAGGCCATTCGAGAAATTTTCTCAGAGGAAACATTGATTTTACATTTATCAAGTAATTTGTCAGGAACACGAACGGCGAAACTCCGTATATTCGAAGTACAAAAAAAGCATGCTAGTAAAGCGGCGCAGAAACTTTAGCAATTAATTTTGTATCCGAGTGCTCACTTTATTCTGATACTTAATTCACGACTGGCGGCGGCGAGATAAGGACTGTTTGCGTTTAGAATAGGTTGAATGCATTACCATGTACAAACATGCGGAATATTCTGTATTAGCGGTGCGTTTGAGAAAAAGAATAGATTGAGAAAAATATTTATTTTTTCTTTAAATATTATAATAAAAAAATAAAAAGATGAAGAATATTTAAAAAATTATTATATAATATTAGTACCAAACATGCGTTAAATATTTATGTAACAATCAATAAAAAAATCATCTATTTTGTAATTTCTTAAAACTTTTAATTAATTTTAAACCAAGATTTATAAAGAAATTTGATCTGAAAAGCGAAATAATTGTATCTTGGTTACAAATCAATATATATGGAGTTTAAGTACCTCATAAAAGTAAAATGTCGAGAAATAAAACTTAGAATTTACTTATCTGTTAATAGCAGACGCGCTAAATAATCCCTGCATTTTGCGAGCAGTTAATTACAGCCAGCAAACATACGAAGTTCCTTTGTCCTACAACTCTCGTTTTCCACAATGGCAACTAAATTTACCAGATTCTCGTTGTCGTTGAGTTTGCACTATCGTCGAATTGCGCGACATACAATTTACAAGTGGAAACTCTACCTCTGCATCGACGATACGGTGACACGGTCCAGATAACAGAATATGCTTAACCCGGTGGTTTCTAAACTGAAATATCCGATAAATTTCGACGCAATACATACGGCAACGAAGAAAGATGAAGAATTTATCTTAAATTTGAAAATTAAAAATTAATAATTATAACTCTACAAATAACAAAATATACCGTAAATTCCAGTAAACACAATAAAATATTTTTTTCTACGTTTTTTTATTTTAATCAAAATTTGCCACACAGCACTCGTTTTACCGATTACTCTGATCTTTCTCCTAATTCTTCTATATTTGACTGTTCTTTTTGCTCTTTCCGTTAATTACGATTCGTCGTCACGACGTGATTAAAACTTTTTCCCACTCTTGTTCACTTTTTTTCCTTAGAGCGAGCCCGGTAATAACGATTACTTATTTCATTGTCGGATATCGGGCGTGTCCACACTATGGCGACCCACTGATTGCAATGTATTATGAGGAAAGTTTCCGCGCCGTAATAATAATTATTATACTAATAATAATTTCTACATTTTAGCAATTTTTAATTGCGCGTGTCTGTTTCTAAAAAAGAGTATATAAATTAATTTCAAAAATTTGATATTTTAATAAATTTTAAAAATTTTAAATTTATTTTTAATATGAATATAGACTATAGAGATTTACACTTTACTTTAAAAATAAAAAAAAGAGAAATGTTATGATAAAATAAATAAAGTTTTGATTTTAAAAAAAGTTTGGAGAAAAGTGCACTTTAATAAATTATTACAAGCACCTTGTTGCTGTCAATATAACAAGAAAAATTCGTGACGATGAATGAAACGGCGTTGAATAGCGCTAAGCTAAAGATATTTTAGTAGGAAAAATTTTTCAAGCGTAATTGTCCGCGATCAGCTTACATCTGTTCCCTCGTGATTCGCGGCGAGGAAAAGTACGCTACTTTCGAAAAGTTCACGATCGGAGCGGAAAACTTTTTAATGCCGCCATCCGTACTGGCAAATTTTCACGGTTGCGACACGGGAAACGTGAACTCGCGCTTTAATCGTACAGCAGTATTGCGTAATTAATTCGACTAATTGCGAGTGGTTAGAAGGAACAGAAAAAGCGCGTTTTCCGATACAAGTGTCTAAAGCATAAAAGTTGCCTAGTGCAACCGGTATGAATGCAAATTATAAGAAACTTAGTGAATTTATCGAGTTTATTCGAGCTCTAATTAATTAATTCCAATTTTTGTTACAATAGAAAATACAATAAAATAATATGCAATTGAAATAATATAACATAAAAACAATATAATTAAATATAATAATTTTGTATAATTTAATGTATTTAGTGTTAAAATAACATTCAATATATTCTCTTATATAATCAACAAAAACTTATCTTTAAATTGTTTTAAATCTAATATGTTCACAAAATTGACATTGTTATAATGTAAAGAGATAAAAGGAAACTTTATATTACAGCTCCATATATTATGATACACATAATTATTAATTTTAAAAGTCTAAATTAAAAATTAAGTTCTTTAATTAAGTTCTTTAATTTCTAAAAAAATTTCTTTTTTAAATGTTTCTCGATTTGTTAAAAAAGATGCTGTTAAATGAAATCTGATAGGTGATTACTTTTCATATGTCAGCTCTTTGATCTCTATAAGTGACTTTATATGCTGCAAAATTTTTAATCTCTTCTTTTGAAATTCTGCATAAAAGTAGTAAGTAAAATAAACTAAGTAAAATAAACTCAAATTTTCTCAACAACATTCTCTTTACAGAAAAGTTAATTTAATTGTCGTGTATTTTAACAAGATTACAAAAAGTAAGTGTTCGAAAGTGGCATAAAAATTCATTCTTTTGCGCTATGCCGCGATGAAAATACGAATAGGAGAATATGAGAAAAATATTACTATTTTATAAGCAAAGCAATGAAGCTATAACACGATTAAGTACAAAGTGAACGGTATAAAGTAATTTTACGATTAATATCAGATAGAATCACGTAACAGTGGTAATTGTCTCGTGTAACACAAAGGCGAGGTGGATTTGTTAATTAAAATGCAAGCGGTCTGAGATACACAAAACTCATCATTCCACATGCACGACCACTTTGTATTTGCATATATGTCTCGCAGTATCATTACAAGATCTATATTAAAACAGAAAATGTTTTGTATGTTTAGCAAAAAAATAAGCTATTTATAAGAAAAGAAAATTACTTGTTTAAATGCCATTTTTTCACAATGCTTGTTTTTGATATTAAATAATATATACGAATGACAATTGTAAAACATAAAAATTTAAAAAGTATTACTTAAAAACTATTATTGAGATATAATTTAAATGTTTTTTAAACTTTTAATTAAATTTATTAAACTATAAGTTTTTAAAACAACATTTTTTTGTATCAATTTATTAGGATTAATAATTATATATATACTCTTATTAATTATTATATAATACATATAATAATTCAATCTTCAAGTTTTTTTTGTCTTATTTATAGCAGTCTTTTAAGAGCTATTTGAAAAATAATATACTGCTACGATTTTTTAATTTATCTTATCTAATCATATACAGCGAAAGAAGACATTACAGTTATCGCGAATAAAAGGTGAAAACGTGCCAACAATGTCTGGACCGTTTATAGAAGCGTTATCCGCACAGATAGATTTTACTCCCCGATCGATGTAATCTATTCCAACCAGCTATCGGGTTAACGTAAAATTCGCACGATGATTCTCCCCCTCGTTCTCTCTTCCACGCGCGATCCTTCGCTCACACGAGGCCTCTTCTCCCCTCGCTTTTCTTCTCTTTCTAACGGGACCCACTGCTGCCTATCGAGGTCAGACACTTGGATTTCACACGATCTATAATGCAGCCCCTTCGGATGGGATGGAATACGAAAAAGGGCGAAATGGGTACGAACTAGAAATACCGTTACCGTATATGCGGATTCGTTACGAGTACTTTCGCCCACGAGGTACAAAAACCAAACAAAATGCACACTGCATGCATAAGATATTGAACATATGCTAATAAATTATTAACAATCATAAATTATTCATGTTGTTTGTTCAATAAGTATTCTATTTTATAAAGAAACATATGAATAATATGTATGAATAATATTAGTACATTTTCATCAACGTTTAAGACGCTTTAAGATACTTTTAGGAAAATATAGTAAATTTAATATGTATTTATGTAAAAAAGAATGAAAAAGATATCTCTCTTTGAAATCAAATAAAAGCTAATATATAAACTTGTATATCAATTTTTCACTTTGTATTTCTTTAGAGTTAGTGATTTAATAACATCTGCAGTTTTTCTCTAAATGTTGTTGTTTAATCTCGTAAAGAATCTCATTCTTACAGCTTATATAATGAAAGACAGCACGTTTTCCACTAAAATTTTTTAACTATACAGAAACACATAATTAATCTTTTAGAAATTTAAATGTGATGAGAACGCTTTCCACGAGCACGCTTTCCACTAAAATTTTTAAACTATACAGAAGCATATAATTAATCTTTTAGAAATTTAAATGTGATGAGACTACTTTTTTGCTCGTATTACCGCCAATTATCATTGCGATAAAATAGCTGCAATTATTGCAGCTATTTCAAAATACAAAAAAAAAATAAGGTATTTTAGCACAATTAAAAACATGTTCGATGTTTCTACGCAGTTTTAAAATGTCTAATGATTCAAAACGATAGCGTGTTTGCCCCTACGTTAATTCTAGCGACCCTCGGATAATGCGTCTGACCAAAGCTGACCGCAACACCAGATGTCGAGTCTGGTATTACAGGAACTAAATCCCCTTAAACCAATCATGGAACGGTCCATGACTATGAGATGTCCTTCAATCATTTTCTATTTTCGCCCATTTATTGCTGATATATATATATATACTCCCTAAATCGCTTCTGTTGGTTCCGTTTAATACGCACACTTTCAGAGAAATTTATTTAAAAAAATTATATACAGGATAAGTCCAAACGTTCTGGCCAAACTTTTGTAGAAAATTTAATGCTGAACAAAAAGTTTCCCATAAACATGGGTCGAAAAATACTTCCTTAAAAAGTTAGCGCACTGAAGTCACGATTATTTTATACAATTGCATAGCCAAACGTGTTAAACTTTTTTACAAGCCCAAGAATTAATAAAGCGGGAAGAATGCAGCTTGTAGCAAACAGATAAACAACTTGGAAGAGTAATTTCATTCGAAGCTGCAATAATCTTATTGTTTTCGTTCATTAGCTTCATATTTACATACTTATAATTATATATCTAAAATATTTAGGCTTTTTCTATGACATTTGTTTGCATTGCATTTGCATTGTTTTCAAAATTTAAAATTAGATGGGCTAAAAATATGATAGATAAGATAATAGGTACATTGAATGCTAAATTATGCGAGAAAAATTTGCGTTCTAGAGAATTAATTAGAAGAAAACGAAACGAACGCGGATAATGGAAATAAAAATCATTTAAGTAGACATATCAGATTACGACAGGCAATATAACGCTCGCAATCTATTCGACAAGCGATGTCTCGTTAAAAGCACGCAGCAATCTCTTTGCCCTCGTTCATTGTTTTTTTTCTTTTCTGTTCCTGAGCAGTTCCGCACTTTTCTGAGCGATATTGAAGAGTGGCTCTAACCGTTTTGTACCTTATCAATGTCAAATATGAAGAGTAAAATTTTTGAGATTGCGGCTCGATAGATGAGAGTCGTATTGGGTTCATTGATATGCGCGATTAGTGCCTCATATTAGGAATTCTTTACTTCTAATACGTCAATTGTATTATATTAGACTAGATAAAATTATTTATCAATTTTTCATTAAAAACGATGAAAAGTGTACTATTGATAACTGTATGAATACATTTGGATCAGAAGAATAATTGCAATAAAAATAATAATTGTGCAATTTATATTTATATAACAATGGGCATTTACATTATTTAACTAAGGCAGTATGTACCGAGTACAACTTTGCAAAAAAAAACTTTTTTTTTTTTCTTGATAAAAACATGTTCGTAGTTTATACGACTCACTCTCGTTAAGTGAAAAAGCTACAAATATGCTGGATTTGTATTCATGAGATAAAAAAGAAAATTGTCTACCATACATGCAAGTAAATTTACTTAAAAATAGGAAAACATTTTTAAGTAATATATAAAAGTAACAATTTAGAGAAAAATAATTTATAAGACGCAAAAGAAAATAAGAGATATAAAAAAATTTTAAAATAATTATTATTTAATATAATAACGACATTAAGACATTTAAGATATATCTGTGATGACTAAAATGTATTTATATAAAGTAATATTTTTATGTGAACATTAGTGCATCACTATGCAATTCATTTTACAATTGCAAAATGTAAAGTAGAAAATAGGAAATAAATCAGTTTTGAGTTATCAAAAATACAATGGATAAAAGAAATATTTGCATTTTCTCTTGTAATTATATTTATACAAATACGTAAGATATACTATCATTTTTTTGTATAAAATTATTACAAGAAAAATAAGTATATGCACACACTCCTTATATTTATCGCACTTTACTTTCCATTTTCGAAAGAGGGAGAAAGAGAAAAGTTTTACTGATAAGATAACTCAAAACTGATTATATATTAAATGCATTAACAAAAGTTATTATCAAAAACACAGCGTTGAATGAATTTTAACGAGACTACAATTGTTTATCAATTGCATAATAAAAGCTTTTTAAAAATCATCATATGCAATGAGTTAGAAATATCATAAATATTGGACAGCATTGTACAAGCGATCATTGATAAATTTGCACTTGTGTGATACATATGTGTCGTGTATAGCTACATTATATATGAAATATTAATATATATAATAAACTTTATTATAATAGTGACTTTAATTGCTACAATAAAAATGAAGCATCTTTTATTTGTCATATTACTTGTGTCAATGGCAATTATGAGTTTTGCCGCAAACCTGAAACCTATAAGCGAATGGAGTTATCTTGATTATGAATGGGACAGTCCGCTAAAGAAACAGGAAGCAATGGATTCTGGCAATTATAGCCCAAGCTCAGGTGCTTTATATGACGTAGACATGGCACCAGGTAGGCTAATACTATTCGAAGGATTAAACAGTAATTTATAAATATATATAAAAATACAAATATATATGCGAAAGCGTATCAATATGTATTTAACATTATCATGTGTGTCACATTTTATTATACATATGTTAATGTTGCTATTGTAATAAATAGATTCCAATGAAATTGTGTGACATCTATTTGTTATAAATAGATTTTATAACACGCAAATATCGTTTACAAAATTCGTAGATGGTAGAATGTTCGTTACTGCGGTAAGAAAGAAGGGTGTACCAGCTAGCTTAATGACAGTAACTGATAAAATGGGAGAGGGCGGTCCCCTTCTGCGTCCATATCCAGATTGGTCTTGGTATAAAAATGACGATAAGAATATGGATAAATGCAAAGGCATTACTGGCGTTTATGGAATATATGTAAGTACTGTATAATATATAAGTATGTTTCCTCTCTAAGCGACAATTACATTTTACATTCCAATATTATTATTTATTACAATATTATATTAATTATTATTTCAAACATGCCTGTGTGTATGTATGAGCAAAATTGTATATTACATGCAATATTTTGTTATCTAATTACAAAAAAATCATCTACATGGATGGCAATCTAACTAAAACAAAATTTTTATTTTTACATTAGATTAAAGAGAATTATCTTTTTGCCTTGGATTCTGGCAAAATCGGGGATGAACAAGTCTGTGACGCACAACTATTAGTCTTTGATTTATCTACTAATTATCTAGTTAAACGTCTTATTATTCCATATGATGTCGCTAATAACAAAAATGGCACTGGATTGTTGACGACAGTTACTGTTTTCGTCCCTCATTGTAAAGATATAGATACTGCAACTGTTAGTATATTTTTGTAAATAAGGCATTGTCTTTTAATCGCAGTAATTCATATTTTCCATTCTGTACTCGTGCAAATATTATTCAGTTGATATTAAAGTTGATATTGCATTCTGCAATATGATTATTATGTAACTAATATATTAATCGAATCATGGCTCAGGTATTAATGGCTGATACAACAGGTTATGGTTTAGTGGTATTCGACATGCAAACGTCAACGTTCTGTAGGATAGAATCCGATTTCATGAAACCAACTGATACCACTTTCGATGTAGAAAATAATATTCTCTCGGACGATGGTATTTCCGGAATGACAATCGATGATGAAAGCAAGTATCAAATTTCAAATTAATAAATTTTTAATATGGAAAAGATTATTATAATGTAAAAAGAAATTTTTATGTTTAGGTTTTTACATTATATGACGGGTATTAAAATCTTTCCAAACCTAGCTAAACTGTGTATTTGCATTATAACAATTTAAATTTGTTTTTTCTTTATATATATATATAAAGAAAATATATATATATATATATATATATATATATATTTATTTATTTATTTATTTATCTGTTTTTTATCTATTTTTTATTTTCTGTGCTGATAAGGTAGCACAAAAATAATAAAAATAATAAAAAGTAATAAAAAGTCTGCAGTTAATTGATGGCATTTTGATAGTCTTGAAAATTAATTAATATTTCTATTGCGAATATTTTAGAATTATATTACGCCGTTTTGTTGGGGAATGAGATATATAAGATGAAAATTCCGCAGCAATCAGAATGTTTGTTAAGTGAAAGTGAAGTTGATAACAAAACAGAACTAGCAGGTATATTGTCAGATCAGACAGGACCAATTGCATCCAAAGATCATGTAATATTTTATAGCAACATCCCGGAAACATCCATAATGTGTGCGGACACTTGTAAAGAAATTAATTCTAACAACTCGGTAAAATGTTTGAAAGCAATTATTCTTTGCGCACCATTTGATACAAAAATTATTTATGTTAATAAACATTAGTACAATTTTTATTGTTGTAAAATGAAATATTGATTTTAAGGAGGTCATCGCGCAAGATTCCGAAAAACTGCAATTTCCAACTGGAATGAAAGTTGTCTTTGAAAAACTAATAATGTTGACAAAGAGGCAGAACATTGATGGTACATTAGAGCCAAACGAGATAAATTTCCGCGTTCTTTCTATGGATATAGAGGAAATACGATACGAGACACAATGTTTTAATTCTTGCGGTGAAGAAGGTTAATATGGAACATATATATATATATATATATTTTATAAAAATATTTTAAAATCAAAAAAACAATTTAAAAACACATGTCTCTCTAATTATATATAACAAAAAAAAATAAGTTTAAATTTTGAATGTACATGTGAATATATACAATTTCAAGTTTACTTTAGAATTTTAATTTAAAGATTTATAAAGTATAAATATATGTATATAATTATTTAATTATTTTAATACGTATGATATATTTTTTTCTAATTATTTCTTAATATAATATTTAATAAAATATTTTATTGTCTTAGTTTATATAATAAATTGTTAAGTATTTTTGAAATATAATTACATATTTTATCATAAAAGTAAACCGATATGTAAAATATACAATATATTTATAGAAAAACATATGAAATGCCCTAAACCTCCACATAAGAATGGATCTAAAGATGGACATCCAAAAAATCATAAGGGTAAATCTAGACATGGATCTTCAAAAAATCATAAGGGTAAATCTGGACATGGACCTTTAAAAAATCATGAGGGCAAATTTGGAGGTGAACCTTCAAAAAAACATAAGAGTACATCTAAAGATAAATCTCTAAAAAATCATAAGGATAAATTTGATGAATTTGATGATCTGAAATCTGATAAATCTGATGGTAAATCTGTTGAATCTGATGAATCTGATGATAAATCTGTTGAATCTGATGGTAAATCTGTTGAATCTGATGATGAACCTTTAAAAAACCGTATACATGGACTTAAAAATATATTCCCAATACCCAGCAAGAAACAAGAATAATAATTCTATTAAATATATTAAAAATTATTTAAAAATTAAGAAACTTTTGTGTCATTCTATGCTTCCAATTAATAGATAATAATAAAATATATAGAGAACAGTTTTATATATATATATATATATATATATATATATATATATATCAATTTTATCAAAATAAATATCTTATCAAAAACGAGTGACATAACGTTTTGGATGTCATAAAATTGTATGCATTAAAATATATATATATATATATATATATATATATATATATATATATATACAGATATTATCCATAATAAAATACCTGTCTACATTATATCTAATTAATTATCAAGTTAGGTTAAATTTTTTTCCTCTATACCATGTTCGAAATACGTAAATAAAATGAAAAGCATTTGCAAAGAAAGAAAAGAAAAATAGACATAGTTGAGAACTATTTCCATAAACGAAGGTAAAGCAGGATGAGAGTCAAGTACAATATGTTCACCGGATTTTACGAGATATAGAGACGGGAAAAAGAGGTAAAACCGCAAACGCAAAAGAAAGAGCGGTGAGTGGATCGTACTCTTCTACATCTTTCGCGAAGAACTCATGAATCATGACACCTACTAGGAGGTAAAGCTTCTCATTCGTTATCAGCTTGGCAATAAAACTCTTGCCTCCTTCTAATAGACCCGACACCCCGCCGTCCCATCGTCTTCGATCCTTTCACAACCCAGATTCCTTCGTTCACCACAAACGAGAGCAGAAATTTGATTCATGCTAGATAGTAACAACTTCAATTTAAAATATTCCTACGCCTGATTTTGTAAAAATTTTCAAGCGCAATATAATAATAATTACATTTATAATCTATATTGTATATCTATATATTTTATATGTATTTTTGTTTTGCATATTTTATTGAGAAAGTGTCAATGTCGGCAACGTTTCTAACATCTAGATAATTATACGATCAAGTTACAAATAATCAGCTTAAAATCACCCAATCATACACTTAAAAATGTCAATATCACATATCTCTTCCTTGTACCGTTACAAGTCCAATAATCTTGATTAAAAGTGGCAATAATATTATTTACAAAATTCATTCGTCATCGGTGTCGTATTCATCGGAGGACTTCTCTATTGCAAATGATATAATTTAATTAAAAGCAATGCGAGAGGTATGACAAGCGCGAACGATGTTTCAGGCAATTCTCCGATTTGCAACATGCATTAACGTATTGGCAATGTAGCTTGTTAATTTCTTCTCGATCAATGTCCAACTCTTGAATTTGTAGAGAGAAAAAATTATTCGGTGACCTCAAGGGAATACAAAGCGAAATTCAATTGGACAAAAAGCGGTCGACGATTTAAACACAATTTCCGATCAATCTATTCAATTATCGATTGACTTTGGGAATATAAGTTGCATTGAATTTATTATTTATTATTTAACATTATGTTGTGCATAAAAAAAACGATGTATAATTTATAATATTTATTATATACTAATTGAGAGAGATACTTATTGATTTACATTTATGATATATGTTCAACAAAATATATAAATTCTAGGCAAGAAAAGAAAGGGAAAAGGAAAGAGATATGAAAAATGTGCTGTCGGATATCAGATATGAAAAATGTGCTGTCTTAAGTGCAAGATGTTATGCAGATAAATTATACAATATAAGAAGTTGAAATAAAATGGACTGCTAACGTAGTAACAGAAATAGAATTTTTAATATAAATAATACTATAACAAAAATAAATTATCATGAAAGTAAAAGGCATGAAAGAAGTGAAGATAAAGTATATATGTACAAAAAAATGCACGAAACGCTTTTTACAAAATTATTATTCAATCCATTTCAATCTCAAGCTTTTTGTTATAATTATCAACTTAAATTGAATTAAGAATGTAATCAGTTATTTTCCGTATACTTTATGTTTTCCTATATATTAGACTTAATGAAAAAAACTTTAATATTGATTAATTTCTTAACAGATACATATATCACTTTAAATTCATCCCATTTTTACTGGTCATACACTTATGTATTCCGTTCGATTGCTATCCGAAGAGAAATCTACTATATGTTCCAGTTATTTATTCCATATCCTGACTTTTCGAGATTCAACCTCTTTCTCGCTATCGGTTTCTCGCGCTTTACCAATCGCCGCATTCATCTCCACGAGAGGAAGAAGTGACAAAACTTACGTAAGAACGATGAAAAGTTTCGGCGTTACAATATAAAAGTTTCACGTGCGACGAAGAAGCGAGACAGAGATCGCGTGCTTGACAAGCGAAACATTCGCAACGCAAGCGGCTGCGATTGCGCCGCATATGAATTCGGGATACATTTGACTGCATTTTTCTCTTCCTTTCGTACCGTCTCTCTCGCGTCCATCCTATCGTTCTCCACGAATGCGTTGGCGTCGCGGTGATAATCGAATTCCATGGATTCGCAATTATTTCGAAAGTTCACGTCCGACAGTAGGTTTAACGATCCGTACGTGATAACGACGGGCGTGCTCTGGAAATCCACGACGATCCGGTGTCCGGCGCCAAATGTATTTCCGACGTACGTGAGATCCGACCTGATCACAGAGATGGAAAACCTTTAAATTAAGAATCCTTAAATATAATATTTTTTCAAGAAAAATTTAACATGTCGTTTACTCACTGCTTTATCACAGCTTCAAAGTATAATTGGCATGTGTAATAAAAATTAATAGATAGTGATTAATAAAAAGCAAATAAATTAATAATGCGGTTAAATATTTGTGAGAGTCAGAATTGTATTTAGAATATTTTTCTTGATTGATCGCAATCAGTCTGGTCACTCATAAGCTTTGAATTCTCGCGGATCAAATTTTTAATTTTTTTGTTCGGCGCTCATTCGCATTTTTGGCATATAGCAAATCTGCTCTTGTCGATGAAAGCTTTTATTTTTCTTTTTCTTTCGTGTGTCTAGTATATTTATCCAACGAGATACAAGATAAAAATACATATTGCAGAATATCTCGCAGAAAACGGACTAAACCAATCGGTAATAAAGCAAACATTTTATTCACTTAATGAAATTATTTCTAACAATTATTACACGGCAGTTGTTATATTTATTTTAAAATTATGTTTTGAAATTAATGTTCTCATTTCAGATAAAACATTTTGAATTGATAAAAAGTAATAATATAAGTCTAGATATTTACAGCTAAGAATTTTATTATACTTGAATGACTTTTATATAATCACATTGTCATTTTCGCAAAAATGGAAACGAGTGATATTGTTTTATATGTATATAATTCCTTTAGTACCGATTTTTCCACTTTAGAAAAAAATTGAACTAATCAAAATTTCATTTAGATATTTAAAATTAATTTTCCAATTCTAATATTAAAAAAGAGAACTTTCAGCGAAGATATTAACTTTTTTTATGTAACATATATTCGCTGCTACAACCAATTTTGTATTTTCCAAAATATATGACATCGAAAACGAGAACTAGAAACGTTTTAAATTTGTGCAGAGTATCCTAAATACATACTGAAAGTTCTTTCAGTTTTAAATATTTTTACAAATTCATATAATTTTTCTGATAAAAATTTAATGATAAGCCATTATCAGATGTTATATTGCACAACTGCTGAAGGTGTATGTTCAAAGACATCTGTTTCGAAAGAGAATTTTTTTTTATGTTACTGCGCAGAAATGACGCAATAACGCAATGCCGTGAACATATTATTACCTTTGTTACAATGGCGTTATTGCTTGCGGCGAGAACCTATTGCCCTTAATATATCGACACGAGCGGCGATCAATAATTCGACATGGTCGACGTTAAATCACCTGTTCGTTCAATCTTTTTTTCGCAAGGCCATTGCACTGCAGATTAAATATTGCATCGTGAAATCGCCAGTTTTAATAATGCCCGTTTACATTTGAGCTTATTAAACGTCAACCAGGATCTCGGTAGTCAATAGATATATTTATTTAATCGAGCAGAACGAGAAAGTACGGCTTATGACGGGGTCAGGTGTTACAGATAACGTGCGCGTTTATAATTCTTTCAAAATAATGACAATAATATAATTAAACACATGTATCAGCGCAAAAAGAAATACTTATAATTATTTTTATAAATTTTTACAAGAAGCTTGTTTTCGTACCAGATAATATCAATATTTTAATTACAACGGATTAAATAAAGCTGTAGTAGATCGCGCGTTTCGATTTTATTAATCCCTCCTCTTGAACCTCGCTCAAAAGATAGACATAGTGTAGATAGAATAATGTTAATGCAACCCGACCGCAACGATGCAAAATAACGCAAGTTGCTCCGTTTAAGAACGACCTTCCAAACCGCTTCCCTATCTCGTATCGCGTATAATCGGATTAAGGTAAGTTCTCCGGTGCCTTCCTTTAAGTTCCGGTTAACTTTCTACGGGAATATCCGTGACGCTTGAGCGATCTGAACGCTTCAGTAACATCGTGGTTACATCGAAGTTTGCCTGTTGTTTGATGCGGCACGATTATACCATATGTTTTTTCTTTTTTTCGGATTTAATTTTTTACAATCATCAGTTATTTCACAAAAAAAATCCAAAATTTATGCTATAAAGGAGAAAAGATTCTAATTTCTTTAATATAAATATATTTTTCTACAATATAAATATAAAAAAAGAACGATATTATATTACATATAAATAAAATATATTTCTTTATAAAATATATATTAAATATATGTATAAAATATTTAATAATAATTAAAATATTATTATTAATAATTGCTTATTTATAATGTGGTTATTATTTTTTTAGTAGTAAAGTAAATTTTTGACTAAAATATACAATTTAAATATTCTTGATTATTATCATATACGTATAAACTTACAAGATTCTCTTCTTCAAAAAAAGAAAATATATAAAAAAAAAATAAATTTTTTTTTAATATATTGAAATATTGATCTAAAAGCGGCATATCCACTTGTTTCTATAACTTTTATACATCGTTTCTGACGTGCAACAAAATGAGCCGATTTACAAAAGCGTTGCAAATTTACGCCGTGCTCGAATATACATGTCGATGGAGGGATTATCATTGATTTGCGGTCGGCAAATTTGCGGGGGCGTCGGCCACCGAGGCGTAAATTTGCAACGGATTAATCGTGGGTGAGACGCGCATTGAAACGCACGCGCGTACAATACTTCTCGAATAATTGCCGTTTGTTCATTATTTCCCTTCTCTTCTGCGCAAAATACGGCGCGGAAAATAATCGTGCTGGATGGTAAATAGTTCACGGCTCGCTGAAATAATTTAATTCCCGATTAACAATGTTATTTTGCCAGCTAAACCGGACGATTTGCAATATTGAAACATAGCCAAGATCTTTCGGCAACACTTCTCATCAGTCTCATACCGATCGAACTCAATGTTTCTTTCAATTCTCACATTTCCGATTTTGATTCTTATTTCATTTTAAGCCGGATATAAAAGTACGAGATGGAATTTTTACCGCGCCAGCAAAAGTGAATATTGACAATCAAGTTATTTTTTATTTTTAATCTACTTTGACGATGTATTACGTTGTTATATTTACATCGAGCATAGATAATTAGTCAAAAAATTAATTTCAAAAAACAAATGTTAGAAGAGAAAAATGTTTAATTAAAATTAACATTTAAAATTAACATTAAAAATTATAACCGATAGCGGTGAGGTATTATTTCGTCTACTCTAAAATAATAGCTATGTGATACGCGGTTATGGACATCATCAAAATTCCGTCAATGTCAAACATCACAGCCGACAGTGGTATTCACCGTGGCATTCGATGTATTAAACCATACGTGTTAAACCGTAGTGGTCGCAAACCACGGCTCGTGAATTATTCCAGGCTCGACATGCACAAATATGGTCGAGTCAAATATTCTTATCGCCAGCAATTTGTATAGTATCTCGATGCTCTGACGGAACGTTTATAAGACATCTGGAATTTTCGTCGCGAAACAATGTCTGTCGCTGTCACTTTCAGTGACGCATTTTATTACGCACAAAATTACGTACAAAAACAACCGAGAGAATGAGCGTAAATTTCGCCGAGATTTTCGTCGAGAAACATCACCAAGGGATTTATATTGCGACTGCCAGAAAATAAAGAGATACCTAACTAATAAATTAGTGTTAACATGAGCTACCACAAGTAGTCGAATCGACAAATACAAGCGGGTCTTTTTTCTTAACAGAGAAAGACATATGGTCAATGAAATAATTGACACGTAATCGTCCAATAAAATCGAATTGAATAAAAATTTATTTTTATTCATTATTGTTTTGGAACACAATATAGTATTCCTTCTCTTCTCATTAGCAAAAAAGAAATATATAATTAAAAAATATATAATTTATATAATAATTTAAATATACAATATTTTTTATTTTACTTTAATTTTTTACTTTTTGGATTTTTTAAATAAAGAGACTATTATACAGAATCATACTGAATCATATAATATAATCATATAATATACAACATATATAATTAATTGCATTTTTTTATTTATTTTATAAATTTGTAAATGAATGATTCAATAATACATCAATAGTATCAATGTCTATCATAGTATTTAGTTTGTTAAGCGATATACATCACAAATAAAATATTCAATAGTTTGCATTTTAATACTGTTCGACTGCTAGAGTTTAGTTTCGCGTTCACGCAAAACAAAACGAGATTTCCGGGGCAGAGCATATCACGTTCGGATCGTTCTGTGCACACAAAAGATACGTATCTTATCTGACTGAGATTGTAAATCGCGCCCGCGGCGAGTCGCGAATATTCATGCAGTGTCTCCGTACGATTTGCATTTATCGTGTCCCACTCGCGCATTATTAACGCGAAACCTGCTAGGCATGTGCCGATCGATAAGCGAATTCTCTTCCCCAACGCTTACACATCTCGAGAATTTCTCGAGTGTTTGACTATCCGCTCTTCAAGTTCCATGAAGAATCGACACCGGATATCCCATGAGAATATAGTTTTATCGTGCTCGAGAAATCGCGCAAACCCGATTCAACCCAAATTTTACGACGCCATTCCAGACCGAACGTTACAAGACCGATCGTGAAACTCTAGTTTTCTTTATTTGATTTTCGTTACTTTCTGTCTCTATATTATAAGCCTGTGTATGTACTTTATAATGACAAATTTAGATGACAAATATGAGATGAGAAATATGGCAAATATTTAATTGCTATTAATCAAGTTTTTCTCTCTTCTCATTAATATATAAATATCTTTTTAAGTATATTAAGTATTTCAAGTACATTATTATTAATATTTAAAAAACCTGAATTTAAATTAAAATGTTTAATCAGAAAGAATTTTTTATTATAAAAGATGGAATTCAATAAAAATTTTTTTCAATTTATTAAAAATGTAATTAATTAAAATCATAGATTTCACTAGACAATGTCAGTAATTATGAGTTAGTTGTTATAAGTTATTTATTTAGTTTGATAATAAAATTTTTATTTGAATTAGTAGAATTTGTTTAAAATTTTCATTTATACGCTTAATATTCCTAATACAAGCCTTGTTACAAAATTAGCAAAGACTTTAATTATGATAGTAATTTTTTTATGCACACGGTGTGTAAAAGCGTGTGATTTCAATCTAAATTAAATATAGGGAGAGATTATTTTGATCTATTATGTATTGTTATAGATTATTATCGACTACTAGTTTTATTCTATTAGATTGAAACATGAAGTATTAATTAATGCCGATCGCATCTAAAGTTTATAATTACATACGCATCAAATTCTAATTAACTTAGGAATGTTGGTAATTATGCTAACGCCGCAAATCAACGCCATTAATCAATAATAAATTTATTAACTTATTATCACGATAATATCAATTAATTTCTCTTTGCAGAAATTGCGAATTAAAATTTAACTCGTAGAGGTGCAAATGAACGTTCGTTCATTATACAAAATTCCGTTGAGTGAAACAAGTAGATATAAAGTTGGCGAAAATGTTGCAGGGAGAAATAATGTCGGTATCATTTTTTTTTCCTTTTTTTTTTTTGCTCATGCCGAGAAAATGTGTAACGCTAATAATTTCTAAACTAAAAAATTTCTAAAAAATTTCTTCCTTACGACTTGAACAGTTTGATAGAGCTAACTATCATCGCGGACATTCAAGGTAGGAACAAAAAAGTAGTTGAAAAACAAAAGCAATTGTGTTGAGATCGGTCGAAGAAGAGCCAAAACAGTAGTGAAAGTAAATGTAATGACGTACTCGTCTCTGATATGAAATATGAAACGAAAAGATTTTACAGCATACGTCACTTTAGCAACCCGGCTTACCATATACCAACTGCACTTTTTATAGGATGCTACATGTTATTTTTATTTTTGCGTAATGCAGAGTGCATTTTCGCTCGGCTGATTGAAGCAAAGCTGCATAAAGCTGCTTTACGCTGAAATCAATCCGATCGACATAGGTCTCGTTTGCGGTTTGCGTAATTCGAGATAGGTCCTTGACGATTTGTGATGTAGACCTGAGTAAATTCGGTTCTGTGTAATCTGGGTTAACATGCAAAATATCAAGATAAACGTTTGGCCAGCAGGTTTAGCAATTTGTACAAAAAAGTATTTTTTAGCCGACTTCAAAGAGCGGATTTGCGCTTTGAAACGGAAAAAATTCAATCATATTCGAATTAACGCAATTGATATTTTCTTATTTCTAGGAAATTCCTTTCAGCTTTCATTTTACTTTAGAGTAATTGGTTTAATTAAAAAAAAAATTTAATCAATTTTTTGACAAATATATACTATATGTATATATAATTATAATTTTTATAATTATAAATATAATCAACAAAATTCTTTTAAGCAAATTTTAATTGTTTTGGAAATGATTAAATCTAATTTTCATAGACTCGTATACAACTAAGAATATTTTTGGCAGATTTATTACAAATTTATTAAACTTGCCAAAATATTTTTAAAAATTTTTTTATTTAAATGTATCTCTTTCCCAATTATACCATTCAAAGGAATTACAATTATTTGCATAAGCATCTGCAGCACTTAAACATTCGACGTGTAAACTCCAATTTAACTGACTCATCACACAAGCAAGTCCACTAAAAATTAACTCAACTTGATTAGACTTTTCTGCGACATTTCCAATGGAAATTAAATTATAGTTCGATACTGTCGCTGTGTAATACAAGCAACATGAGAATAGACGGCGTAGTCCTTTAGCGAAATAGATTAACATTGTCGATACATCGTCAATGTCAATCAAGGTCTGTGACATAGGAACGCATTTGTCGCAACTATATCTGTTAGTGCGATAGTATTACGCGACTATCGATACGAATAATTTCGTATTATACAGATTACAAAATATAAATATAATTAGTAACAAAGATGAGGATCACTAGACAGATCAAAAATTTGTATAATTTATGAAAAACGAATTAATATTTTGCTCAACTCAATACTTTATATACCATATATATATATATATATATATATATATATATATATATATATATATATATATGTACAATATTTTTCAGCAAGTTATTAAAGTGAACATATTATTTAAAATCTATCATCTTTTAGTAACAAAAATCAAGAAATCCGAAAATATTGATAAACATATTCACATATCATTAATTAACATTTTTTATTAACTTTTAAGTCTATAATTTTAATTACAATATATAGTGCTAATACATAATTGGATTTTATTCATTTATTAATTACAATGAAGAGAAAGATCGATTTGAATCTTTAACCGATAAGTTTGTAAATGTAATTAATTATTACAAAGAGTATGTAAATTTTTTTTATTAATAATGTTTTCAGAGATGTTCATTTTATTATTGCTTTGAAACATTTGATAGTATTGTTGATGTTATCGACACATATTATATTTCACAATCAGTATCAATTAATCACTCTAACACACAGCAGCATCAAATTTCGAAATCAAATACTCTTTATTTTCATCTCAATGTGATTCTCCTGAATAAATGTTTAATAAATGAATTAAATAAAAATCAGCATATATTAAATTGATTCCATCACTAATTGTAATATCGGAGTGGCCATATCGATCATAATTTCGGCAAAGGAATGCTTAGTCTGCGAATATGATGGGACTTAGAGGGCCATAAGCGAGGTTCGTTGAAAACCCCTTAGTTTTCCATTATATTCCTTATCCTTTTGTTCTCCCTTCCGCAATAACCCTCATTCTCTGTTCTCTTTTGAGCTAATAACGACGAACATGATCCACATTAGACAGCTCTCTGCTGCTTCGAGAGAGCAGAGAAAGTTGAACGTGTTGCGAGTAAGCTTCCGCCGTTCTCCATTATTACCAACGAGATATTTATTAAAAACCGCTAGTTTCACGAGAGTTTGCATAGCTTGAGAGTTTTATCGTACACTAAAATATCTTATTGGCAAATATTATGATTAGGAAAAAAAAACAATAGATCAAACCAAGTATTTACATACGAAATATCGAGATAATTAGTAAATTGCAGACATTTAACAGACATTAAATATATAAAAAAAAAAAAAAAAAGTATAAAATTTTTAAAAATATTAACTGTGTGTAGAAAATAAATATTATTATTATTAATTATTAATTTTATATTATTATTTGATATGAAATAACACAGAGAGAAAGAGAGGAAAAGAAAAAGAATTACAGGTCTTTTAACAGCATTTTATCAATATCATTATATTTCTAGTCGTAGTTATAGACTGTAACATTAAATTACTATATTATAACGATAGCTATTGTACTATAAAATGTAAAATACACGCCAATATCATATAAAGATATTAGGATATAAAGTTTATACATATATAAGTAAATTTATATTCTTTATGTTATTGCATACAGCACATTTAATTAAAATAAAATAAAAAATATTGAATCTGTAATAATATACATTTCATAAAGTGTCAATCTTGCTGAAAATGAAAGGTAATTTGTTTGCAACTAATGCTCTTTATGTTCTGCAAAATGGCGTAATAAAAATGCAACAAATGCACTAGATAGGCAAGAGGATAGAAGATAAAAGACAGAAGCTAGCGCATGAAATGGGAGCGGATGAATTGATTCATTCGCGTCCGATACTTGATCGATTATCGAAATAATGAACGCCAGTCTCGGCGACATGAAGAACCTATTGCGGTGCATTCACTGCTTTGGAGGAGCGAACTATTAATACGGTTGCGTGCGCTTTTTTTCTGTTTCAGATCGGCCTCGTGAATGAACGCGAGATGGACGTTTGAATCGAAGCCGTGATGGCCCCGTTCCTATTGATTCTGCCGCTGCTGGCATCATTGATACACCCGATCGGTAAGTGAGGCTCTTCTTCAATGTTCCGTTCGCCGGAAAACGCAATGACGTCGGGATAAAAAGCGGAGCGCTGCGTCCTGAAATACGAATCTCTCTCGCTTTCAGTGGCGCTCTTTGAAAATTGCGCATCTGGTTGACTAGAGCCGATAATTAATTGACATGTTAAACAAATTACCGTGATTAACGAGCGTTCTCGTTCGCGTAGCTCGGACTAAAAATCTTACGGCCGAGATTGAAAGTTGCAGTAAAAATTGTATACACCTTGCATTTATCTCGCAAGTTGTTGAGACGTAAATTTTTATCTAACAGTGATATCTCAATATTATTAGTTTATTAAATTAAATAGCACGAATAAACAGAAACAATACCATACATCGACTTAAAAAAAAAAGCAATTTAAGTCCATTAATTTACAAATTAAAGCCAAATAACAAATATAACGTAAAATATCTTAAATGATAGGATATAAATTACTCTCCTTTAAATGCATATGAAATATAAGATTGTCATAAAATTTACTCGTATAAATTTTTAAAAAGTAACACGTCAACTTGCATGTAAAAATGTTAAAGCTGAATGATAAATTTTATTGATTTATCACGAATTTTTATCTCCTTGCTTTCCTCTCATCTCTCCCTTTCTTTATATTCAAAACCCCATGAGACCATAAAATAAAAATTTCGGAAATACATCTGGTATGTATAAACATTTAACTGTGAATATTCGTACCGGTTTATTTTGTTATTCTTTATACAAACCACAATTCACAGATAAAACAAATAAAAGCAGAAATTCTGAATAACATGTAGTGGCACTATACATGCTATATTACATTGTCTCGCTTACGTTAACACAGATTTATCACCATGCGCATATCTAGGACGAAACTTCGCTTGACTTATCCCGTTTTCGAAAATATACTATGTATGAAAACCGCGATGAAAGCAAACACTTTTAACTGCAAGACGTTAGTAGTTAATTTATGGTTTGTAAATCTTAATACATGCATATAAAACGTAAACACAAATGTTAAAATTTCGAGATCAACCGACGAGATGACAAGATGCTATTAGTCGAATGGCTTGCTATAAATATATTTACTACGACATCTTTATCATAAAACAATTATTGTAATTATAATTATTGAAACATGTTAATGATGAAACATTATATATCGGTAATTAAATAAAAAATTTATATTTATTTCGAATAAACCTAGTAATTCTCTAAAAATTATACATATTTCTAATAAATTTCTCGTTGATAGGTAAAAGAATTTTTTACACTCAAACGTTTTACGCCCTTTTTTTATAACTCATTATAAAATTAACATTCCGCGCCTTTCATTGAACGATAAGAAATTCTATGCTATCAGGTATCCTGAACAAATCGATCCCCGATACTACAAGGGAGGCTTTACCTTGCACGCTCTGTCGGGATCACTCAAGATCCCAACAAGATATAGCCAGACCTGGTCCTTACCATGATATGAATTATTGAATTATTGAATTAATGAATTATTGAAACACGTTAATGATGAAACATTATATATCGGTAATTAAATAAAAAATTTATATTTATTTCGAATAAACCTAGTAATTCTCTAAAAATTATACATATTTCTAATAAATTTCTCGTTGATGGGTAAAAGAATTTTTTACACTCAAACGTTTTACGCCCTTCTTTTATAACTCATTATAAAATTAACATTCCGCGCCTTTCATTGAACGATAAGAAATTCTATGCTATCAGGTATCCGGAACAAATCGATCCCCGATACTACAAGGGAGGCTTTACCTTGCACGCTCTGTCGGGATCACTCGAGATCCCAACAGGATATAGCCAGACCTGGTCCTTACCATGATAATGCATGGCGCTATAGCAATCGTGAGAAGAAATACGAGAGGAGCTAACGCAACTTATTGCATCCCGCAAATATGATACGCGCGGGGAGGAAGGAGGGAAAGGGAAAATAGTCGGGAGAAACGATTGCGGTAGAACTGCAAAATTCCGGCGCAACGTGCGCCTCATTTCAAACGTCGACATCTAAATCGTAAAGCTCCGTGCACGGTATATTCCAGGAAAACGTTCATTCTTTAGTAGGTCATAGGACCCCGTCGGGTTCTTGACGTGTCTCGTTACAATTCTGCATTGCACGTGCACCTACAATTATACGCGTACGGATTGTTCAGTCTGCGTATTCCATCATCGCATGCTTTTTCTCGCTCCCTCTTAACCCAGCAAAAATTGGATTTATATAATCACTTAGTTTATAAAGAGGTATTTTGATATTTTTGATATTTTTCTATTTCCTTTTCGATAATTACTACATAAATGAGTGTAAAAGAAAAAAGAGAAACAGAATTACATTCAAAAAACATAACTGTATTTTGTGAAATATATAAACAATTATTTTATACAAATTATTTTTTAAACGAGTTTTGAAATTAATAATATTTTATGTTTGTCTAAATAAATTATCATATTAATCAGCCATGTTTTTGAAAAAATAATTTTTATAATTTGACATCTATCGAAAAGGATGTCTATCAAATTATTTTATATTGTTCCTAATGAAACTGTAACATTACGCAACAAGAGAAGAAAACCAGCAAACTGTAAAAAAAATATCGTTTCAGACAAGATGGAAGCTGGAAGCAACGGTAATGTACACTAGTAAACGAAACGTTGCTTAACTGCAGTATACAGTGAGTGCCGTAATGACGAGTAAACTTAATTTGCACAATCAGCCCTACAGAACCGAATATATCCCGCCATTATCTACCGTCCTACTCAGAAGAAGTGACACTTGTAGCAAATTACAATTAAACTAATCCATCGAAAAACATTACAAAATAAAATCGTTTCTTTATTGTTCAAATTTTATTGATTGTAACTTTATCATTAAAATTCGTCTTAAAATTTCTATTAAGAATACAAAATCAATATAAAAAAATTATTAATTAGAATTTAAGGAATATTTAATAAACAATAATTCTAAAACGTTTATACTGTAGAGTCTTTGAATTAATATTCTATTTATATCGCACATTTTTTGAATATATTTTCAGTTGATAAATTGAAAAGATCTATCTTAATTATTTCATGATAAAATGATAAAGTTGCTGTCAATTAGATTAGCAAATTACCTCTAACTAACTGCCACCGCGCAATGTGCTTTTTGCACATACAAACTAGTAGGAGTTAATTACTGCGGAACACGTAGTGGTTTCTTTCCTAGCAACTATAGTCAATAATAGGACTTGCGGTGATTAGGAACGAAACCGTGACATGAACATTTCAATTTAACAAACAGTTTTGACATATAAATTTGTATAACTGCAAAATTTTTAATAAGTTAACAAATTATATTTTTAACGACATAAAAATAGCGAGAAAAAAAGAATTAATTTCTAATATTACAAAATTATATTGTAAAATAACATATAAAGAGTTTTTTAAATAAATTGTTGATTTAATAATTTTTTAAATACAATTTTTAATACAAAATAAACTACAGCAATATATATTTATCTATAATTATATCAATGTATATATGTTTTTAAATTTTACACATAAAATTATAAATAGAATTCTATTTTAAATTTTAAGATTGTCTAAAATTGATTTTAAATTCAAATGTTTGTAACTTAAATAATATCAATTGCATTTGCGTGCAAATAACACGTGTGTCCTTTACTAGAAGAAACATGCAAGCCAAGCCAACATCCGAGAATTTAATATTTCGTTAATTGCGAATATATTGTAATAGAATCGCAGGGAGAACGAGAGAAAACGATATCAAATTCCACTGTCATAACTTTTTAATCGTGGCGCAATTTGAAATGGCATCATGGGGCGTTTTGATTGCATTGATGTCATGTGTGTTTTAACTTTTATATTTATCATTGCTACAGAAATATTTGTTTTCAAGATCCTGCTATTATCAAACAATAATAATTTATTGTATATTGAATAGAGTCAAGTAAAACCGGTATATTTTAAAAATTATTATCATTACTATCTGTTATAATGCAAAATAAAGAATTATGTAAAATTTTAAAAAATAAAGCAAAGAAAAAAAAGAGATAAAAAGAGAGGAAGATAAAGAAGCGAAAGAAAAAAAGATATGCAAATTAAAATAAATTACAATCTATCACATTCCATTTACTATTAAGTTCATATTTTATTTTTGTTAATTTGCTATTTAATTTTCTATACTGGTTTAATATTAAACCAGTATAGGAAATTAAAGAACAAGATTGTTCACGTGATATCGAGTCGTGTGTGATATATTTCACACGAAATCTGTATCCATTGATAGATTAAAAAATTCACTCGATCTACCTTTTGATCACTGAATATTTCATAAGTATAAATTGTGCAATAGTCTATAAAAAATTTTTTTGCGAACTATCAATATTCTGACAAAAGAGATATACATAAGATATGTAGTTGTATATATAACAAAAAGCATGTATCCATATTTCTTTTGAGCGACAATTTAGAATTACAACACATACATATTTCAATTCAATTATATTTGTACAATATTATTCGTTGGATCAGTTAAAACGCTTGAACTTTCCAGCGAAATAGTTCAGTTTGAAAACTCGAACAAATATGAATATTATCCCTTGGATAACAATTATTATTGAAATTTTATCGCACGAAGATATTATACATATTACATAACGCTACTTTCCATTTAAATATTTTTATAAAATGCAATGGTTTACAATATTGATAAGTTTTATATGTTGCAAAAAATATAACATAATAATATAAAATACGGCATATTGTGAAACATAATAAAAAGTTTTGTAATGTGCTGTGCAATTGTATTGTACAATAGAAGATTGATCTCAAGAATATTACTTCTAAAATATACCCCTATATATATTTTAATGTATATATTCTATCATATATATATAAATCTTTTTTCCAATTTGATAACTGCAATGAAAATTTATATTAATTTATATTTTATATTTTTAATTTAAATTTATATTTTATATATATATATATATATATATATATATATATATATATGTCGCATTGATCAATTTTATATTTCATTGCAGTTATCAAATTGGAAAAAAGATTTTTGAAATCAGTGATTTATTTAGAATCATTGCCCTAAATTAAGCAGATTACGAAAAGAATTTCAAAATAATTTTGAGACAGTTTCGAAATATTGGTTGCCGTAACGTATTTAAAACCGTTTCGTCTAAATAGATCTTTAGACATGCTGACGGCTTTCCTATGTGCGCACGAGACCTTTGTGTGACGGTGGTCAAAGCCCTTTCGTTATCGATCGTGTCTCTATCGTGAGTTGTCGGCAACTTTAACCGCTGAAGTTGATCAATGGAGCGATAGAATCACGACAGGGCGCACAGATGTATTAATGCATGAAAGACCGTATATATACATGAGGCGTAGATTAGATGATTTCCTTTCGCAAAGTGAATTAAATTGCAGTATTTTTAAAATTTATTGCACATACATTCATGCATTATTATATTACGAATGTACACTTAATAAAGCTGTCTCATATATACGATATTACAAAAAATTTCAGATATTTCATATTCTGTCAAAATAGATCTATATACAGTTTTACATTAATTTTTTGATAATCATACAGCTTAATAATTTTATATGCAGAATGACTAGAAAAATCGAGAATTTGCGTAAAAAAATTATACAATCCGATTTTAAAAAATTATGTAACTTATATTTTAAAATAATTTTTATTTAAAAAAAAATGCTTCTGGAAATTTTTATTATATATTGCATCTTATTGTCAATTAAAAGTTGACTAATTTTATTCATAACTACTATCAAATTATCGTGATAAAAATCGTATATTATTTTTATATATATATATATATATATATATATATATATATATATATATATATTTCGTATATATTAAACATTTGCTACAGGAGAAATTCTGAACGCTGAGTTACTTACATAAATACGTATAATACTCTGCGTGGCAATTGTTGGGAGGGCAAGTAATTTCGTGCGATTATTCGCGCGTATCCCGTCATCGCGCGTAAAACACCGGCGATCGTAATTAAAGCGCGAACGGATGATTAATCCCCCGATACGAAATCGCGAAATGTAATCTTGACGCGCAATGTAACGACGAGCCCTTTATACATCGCCCCCAGCCTTCAGTATGTATACCATGCCTTCTCTATCCCGCTAGCTGTCGTATTCGAAATGCAACCCCCGGCATCGGTTGCAACTAGGTCGTTGGCAATTACGCTAGTTATTCACTCGGTTATGCGGAGGGAAAGCGGGGTGAAAGGGGACGAGATTATCGCGGTAGGCTCGGAATTTAAGATTTGCCGCGCACGTACACAAGCCGCGAGGGATTGTCTCCATCCTTTTCCGCGATGTCACCTTTTTGCTTACGATGTTGCTGCATTGCTGAAACATTTTAAATTGCATTTCTCTCTCCTGCGCTTTTCTGAAAATTCTATCACTAATTTGTCACCGCTAACAATAAGAGCAAAACAAGATTACGCTTTAGAATTACGAGATTCTAAAGCCGGAAGAATTTTATCTGAACGCAATGTTTACTCACAAAATATTCAAACTGTCTCACTTAAGTGAATAAATAATGATAAATAAACCGTTTTTTTCTTACATATATACAGACACATATATATATATATATATATATATATATATATATATATATATAATTGTTAATACAAAATTAATAATAATGTAACAATTTAATTATTTAATAATTTTATAATATTATTTATATGGCAAGTGTATTAATTAATAGCTTAATCAATTTAACATTAAATTGTGATCAACTGGGAGGGATGAAAATTATTTTCAATAAAACCGTATCCGAGGCATATTGCTTTACATGTTCATGTACATGTTTCACTAGTAATGTTGACCGCATACAGAGTCAGGCGATGTGCAAACCTGTTGACAAGCAACCAGAAGCAACACCTGTGCCATCGATGTAATAATCTGTCGCGCTATATCACGGCGCAACCTCGTCAATTTGATATATGTGTGTTCCATAAAATACATCTATATTCCAAGACTCGAACTTTGATTCGAACAAGATAGATACGAAGATTATAATAAGCAATAATTTCAAAATGCAAATGACAAATATTGCAATTGAAAATAATGCATGATAAAAATATTGAGCTTGCTTTGATAAAAATATTGATAAAATACACAGTCAAATAGTAATAAATATATTAAATATACGCTCATATTATATATCTTTATTAATCATTTATATCAAATTTATATATAATATTTATTTTATCAAAATATTAATGGTTTTTTTCCTAATAATATTCATACTTATATTGTAAGACAAAAGCATATGGTTCTATTCTTTTAGAAACTGAGAGGAATTATCTTTTCTCAAAAAAGAATTTTCTTATCATTTTTTATAAATTTTCGAAAAGAAAGCTCGTAATACTTTACATAGATCATCCTGTATATATTTAATACGATTAAATTTTTTCTATCATTATTTAATCTATTGACTATTTCTAATCTTTGCTACAATATTACGATGTAGCAACGTTCCGCATAACAATTTCGCACGATGCTTATATTTCGATCTACGACATTGTTCGAAGTTGATACATGAAGGTCGACAAGGGAAGTTTCGACATATTCATGTACTAAAAGGCCAATAATCTCATAGTGGAGGATCTATAGCGCAAAATATCTCGAGTTGTCAAATTATCATCTCTGCATATGCATAAGCGCGACAGTGATGTAATGCATGTATATCTAAAAGCGCTTTATACTTTCTGAACACGCAGTATAGCTTAACACAGCAATTTCCAACAACATTGGCTATTCTGTATAGTCATGTATTTCGAACATCACAAGGGCTTCATTACACTTATATTGCGGAAATATTATATACTCGCGCATTTTTTTTATAAATAATTCTGAAATAAACTTTAAAATCTTTTTATTTATAAATAAAAATAATAAATTTGTGCTAATTCTTAATAAAGCTGTAAAATAACATGATAAAATGTATCGTACTATATATTAAAAAAAAAAAAAAAATTTAACTCATTGTCAACTTGAGTATGGAAATTTTACGAAGTATACGAGATATTCCAGAATCATCGCTATTTCTCCTTCTTTCAGATTCGACCATGCAAGAAATACATCACAAAAGACAATTTATTCAAGCTACTTCTCTCTTACGATATTCCACAACCGATAAAATAGCATTTTCAAAATGTTTTATCACTGCGAGATACATGGTGCACGCAGTCGTATAGGCATTGTCCAATGCATTTCGAATGAGCTGACACGGAAACTGCCTGCCCCACGACGCGCGCGAGCGATATAATATTTTTAACACATTCGGTCATAAAAATTCCATCTAGCATCGACACTCGATCGAGAGCGAATTTCTCGATCTTGGCGAAGCCATTCGATGCGCCAAACGTCACCGACACAGCGCGACGCGGCGCGACGTCGACGCCGTATAATATTCTCGGACCGACGCGATTCGGTTTACGACGGTGGCTCGCGAAGTCGTTACACATACGTTACACGAGGGCAACTGGTTGGGGAAAACTGCATGAACCCGCGGGACCAGCGACACACGAACGGACACGCCACAAAACGACATTGTTGTCCTTGGAAAGCGATCCACGGTGTAAATCGAAGAGAGTTTCCGCGAGATGGGACACAATCGCGGAAAAGCTCGATATGTACAACGGAGCGCCGGAAGCGAATCAATCCCCGGTGGAAAAGTTTCGGCTGTTTCCGAAGCGAGTTGAACTTTGACAATACCGAAGCGCGGGACAAACTTGCGACACCTACTTACGGACCTTCGCCAATTCATTCTCATACTCGTTTCGGCCGTTCGCACTTTGATGCTCGTGTATTAAAGTCAACGCGAGTAACAGATGATCAGGTTTTTGTCGACCGAGCAAGATAAATATCAATAAGAAGCGGAAAGAAAGAGATTATCTTCCAGAAAAGAAACGATGCAAAAATGGACATAAAATAAATTATTTTTCTTACTAGCTTAACGAAAAGTTGATCAGTGAAATGGCAATTTAATTATATGTTAATTAAGGTCTTATTTAAAATATTTAATTAGCTTAAGAATCAGAATCAAATATTCTAAATATTTTTTGTTAAAAATTTTTAGTAATTAATTGAATTAATTATTTTTGCTATTACAAGAACACAGCAATACATTTACAGTATTTAGTACCATTTTTGCAAATTTATAATTATTCATTCTATTTCTTTGACCGCTTATATCCAATTTTTATTAAATCATATCATGGATTTTTTTATTTATGAAATTCTTGCAAATTCAATATAATAAAATGCATTTTCAATATATACATTTTACATCATTTTACATTCTTTAATATTTTCAACCGCGCTTCAATATATTCTAGAAAATATTTCTTTGTCATTAAAACCCTCCATACCAACGATAACGGTTAATTGATACATACTTTGTGTTTATAATATCACGATATTATCCCATAATGACGCCGAGATATTGTCTTGTAAGCCCATTATAAATACTCTATCGATAGCAGAGAAGCGATATTGAGCCAACATATAGCTGTTTGCCTACTATTTTAGTACGCTATGTCGGATAACATATAGTGCTGAGATTACTGAGAACGTAACGTTCGAACACACGAATTTCCTCTTGTCTCTTTATTCATTGTTTGTAATAAATATGAAACGCGAACTCGAAGGCGAACTGGCGCGATATGCAATACTCTACGCAGCTATTACCGATTCAGTCGGGTCTAATCTGAACTAATCATACACATGTATGGCAACATAATTTTCAATATCCGCAATCTATATTGAATGTAGATAGGTGTAGACATCAGAGGGAAAGCTGGAATGCTTTAGTCCAAACATGCGCGTGTTGACTGTTCAAATGACTTCTTGTAATAATGAAAACGTAAACACACTTGTCAGAATCGCTGATGCCACCAACAAAGCAGAAGCAAGCAAGCTAAATTTCAATCTGCTAATTGTAATTTTCAATATTAAGTATCTTGGCAATTAAGCTTGGCGTTAAATTTTTTATTAAGACAAGATTCAATTGAGAACAAAGTTTCGTTAAAATTTTTAAATATTTTTAAAATGTATTTTTTCTTCGCTTTAATTCTTTGATATCATACAAACACTTCAAAGTCTTCATTAAAAATATTATGTCAATTTAAAATACGAAAGATACCCAACTCCTCGCTAAAGAAAAGAACGTAAAATTTTATAATTAATATTTATAATATATTTATAATTGAAACAATATATAACAATTACGTGATACTCACGTATTGATAATAAAATTTTAATGAAATACACACACGTACACATACAGATTGTACTTCTCATGTGTGAGAATCACCTATTATATCTCACGGATTACATTCGGATTAAATGTTTGATATCAAATAATAATTTTATCAAGTAAAAAACAGCACGGTCAAATTTCAAGTATTACGTGTTTAAAAATAAGCTGTATTATTTGCGCATGTTATATTGTTAAATATGATAATTGCATTAATAATCCTTTTATACAATAAGTATTTTGCAAACATTATGAAATTTAAAGTATTATCCAATGGAGGAAAAATGTTTGCCAATTATATAACGTACTTGTTATTGAAATTTATTACTAATTTAATTAGAGAAACAGAATATTGAAAATATCCATTTTCTCTAAGAGTATGCTTACATATTTTATGATCATTATGTGCGAAATGCGATCAATCGTATTATACGATAGAATAATATTATTTTACTACAAAAAGTGGAATTTATTTTGTAATCAGATAAATTCTTTCTCAATATTTATGATATAGATCTAGCACATTTTAAATAAATCTACAATAATTTTTTTATTTCCTTGATTAATTATAATTAATACACGTTGTAACAAATTTTTATGAAATCCATTTCTGAATTTCTAAAAATAACTGAGATGATATATTCCTGACCTTCTCTTCCGATTGAAAATCTATTTCCAATTTTATATTCTACAAACTTTTACTAAATTGTTAGTTTGACAATCCACTTGACCATTTACTATCTTTAAGCGGATCGTTAAAACTAGAAACGATTTAACAACCATCTCCAATTAACGAATATAGAACAAGAAAATTAAGAGATCGTTAAAGACTTAACGAACATTATTTGATTGAAAAAGTTGATTGTCTCTTTGGTCTAATTTACCTAACTGTCATCGAAATTTACGAATGGTCCGAAGTGATGAAGTACGAATACTTGGTTTTAATCAAAGTTACTTTAAAAAATCAATATACAAAAATATTAAATATTTAAATTAATATTCTAATAAATTAAAATATACATATGCATTTAGTTTAATACTATTCTTTTTATTAAATTTAATTTAATTATGTATATATTTATTTATAATCACTTTAATTATTTATTTTAAATATTAATTTTATAAATATATTTATAAATATATAAGACATCAATAATAAAATTTAATTAAAGTTGCTTATAAAAATTAATATTCAGTAATCTTAATAAATTAAAACTATTAAGAAATTTTAGTATTTTTATTAAATTGAATTAAATTAAATTATAATTTATAAAATGTAATCATTTCTATTATAATTTACTTTCTGAAACATATTTTAAATATCAATTATGAGAAAGAATTTTAGATATGCATTTCTTTACAAATTATTTTTGAAAAATATAAACCTTTAAATTCTACTGAATATTTATAGACGGTGCAACCAAACGAAGTGGATCGATGAAGGAAAGTGACATTGACCCCTACGTGAGGTCCAAATCCGTCAAGGATGTTTTAGCACAAAGCAGCGGAAACGCTCTACTGCCCTGTCGATTCAACAGTCCCGGAATAGTAAGTACATATACATAGCCGACGACGCGCAAATATGTACATTTAATACGGGTATACGCGCCTAAAAGCACGCATATATGGGCATCATATGATGTAGTACGTGTACATGCAATATATGCGGCCGATAGGCATGGAGGAAATTTAGCTTGTGTTTAGCAGTATCGTATGCACACAGAACTACGCGACATATGTATATTTATGCCTATCATGAGATGCATCTGATCACCTCGTTGGTACGTATACTCTTAAATAAGTAGATATGACAACTTGTACTGCACAAAAATAGAATTGCTAAAATGCTAATTATGAATGACTTAAAGGCAACCATTTTGCCAGTGTACCATAATTACAATTTAGAAAAATCTAATTTGTTATTTAGACACATATATTAAATGACAGATTTTATTAAGTTGAAAAATATTACCTATAATATTTAAATATATATATATATATATATATATATATATATATATATATAATTATTTATTACTTTTATTAAATATATATGATATAAATATATATCATTTAATATTTTTACTCTGAGAATTTTACAATATATTGAACAATTTAAATATTTATTTTAATACAGTTATGCAATACTAGTGTTACTATGCAGTTTCTTACGAAAATAATTTTGATCGCCAAATTAAATCGCCTTGCATCGATTACGTGAGAATTAATTCATATAGCAAAACTCTATATAAGTAATTTTGCGCAATTTCTGTTTTTAAGTTTGTTTAAAACATATGTCTCGTTTGTGCTATACTGACTTTCATACACCCGAAGAAATATGTACAAATTTTCACGTGCAATTTTCGTTTTTCTCAGCACGGAATATAAAATAGCTGTCAGTAGGGAGAAAAATTAGAGTTTTCAACGAGTCGACTGCTCATGGTTGATGCTCCTGGAGCATTAATGCCACGAAATTGCATCCCGATCTCTCTCTTTTCACTTCCTTGTTTATTCAGTCCTCACGGTGACTTGATAAGGAGAATCGAATCGATTATATATATGAACTGCAATAATGGCGTAACCTTGAAAACCGATTACGAGGTCTTCATAAGATTAATCTATTGTCGATGACAGAATATGAACAATATTTTCAATAATAAAAGATTGTCAATGTAAAATGTGTGATGAAATAATTTATAATAGAAATTAAAAATTTAATTTAATCAACTTTTTTTCATGAAGAAATTTTATCAAAGGTCTTTAATTATTTATAAGACAGAAAACTTGAACGGACAATATTAAATTCCTCTCAATAAATTCCTCCAATATCTACAAATAAAGAAAGAGATGCGATGTCTCTAAATTTCTTTGTATGACGCATCATTAAAATGCATTAACAAATTTAAAAATAAATTTTAAAATATAAAAACAAAGTATATAATAAAAAATATAAATCATTATTGCATTTGCTTGCAATGTTCATATTAAAATATATCTTTACATATTGTTATATATAAAAAAATGATAGAGAATTTTTTACGATAAAGAATGATCCATCATACTAAACAATTGATGATATAACCCAATTAATCTCAATCCATTTCCTTACGCTATTTGCGACTGCGGACAATTAGAGAGGACGAATTTAATGATAATCATCATCGCGTCAACAGAAATGTCGCTGTGTAATTGTCAGTGCGACCACTGCCGACCAATCCCAATTAGATCTGTCTACATGGTAAACTCAACAGCGATGTCGATCCAACGGTGGTTAGCCGTTTGTCAGAGGCCATCAAACCTACGCGGTTGCAAAAAAAGGGATCCGAATTAATTTTCTCTGCTTTTCTGACGATGAGTATCGCACGCTCGACATTGTTCCGATAAAATAACGCGAAGCAATTAATACGATCGGAATTTTTTCGAAAGTTAAAAATCAGACTGATCGCGTTTATCCGAGACGAGAGTAAATGATTGAAGAGAGTACGCGTGCAATTTGTAACATCTCCTCCGCTTATCTGCCGGACAAGGATAGATTACTACGGTAATCAATTTTGCTTGAAAAGGCCCGATATCATACACACATCGCAACAAATTAATGAGATCGCCGCGTCGAAATTTGCTGGCAATTCATGCGCAAAACGTAGTATGTAATAATTTTCGAATAAAACTTGTTAAATTGTCAAGAATCAAAGCTCGGTTATCGAATGATATTATTGAATCGTTAATATTTTGCCAATAATCTCTCGTGAAATTATTTCTATTATTTATTTATCTACATTTTATTAATATAAAAGGAAAAAGATATCATAATTTTATTTTGCTTTTAATATCCTATAAATTTTCAATATTAGTGAATGTATTTAATAATATATTAAATAAAAAAATTTAAGAATAAACTCCACAGTTAATATAAAAATAGAGAAAGAAGAGATAATTTTGTGAAGATTTTATTTTAAAAGAAAAAAAAGTTTGGAAAAATTCTTTGTATATAATATAATGAGTCTGATAATTTAAAGCAGAGCAAAAAAATATAAAACCATAATAAATATTTAAAAAAATAATTAACTAATTTTTCAATCAAAAGAATAAAAAAATCATATTATGAAATAAAATTTATTTCATTACCTCGTATCTGTCTTATATTTCAGGTGTGTAATTTATTGTCATTAATCTCGATTTGTGTTTCTCACGCATTGAAACCTCAGACTGTATAATCGCGCGATCAATAAGGCACGACAAAAAGCTAACAAGAGCGGAATGAAAAGTAGATACCACACTGGAACGACAATGCCATTCCTGTGGTCTTTGAAGTGCCAAATTCCGCCACTTCATTCGGCGCTAGCGAGGAAATTGCATGAGAGAATTGCATTTCCTTTGTCCTTTAAACCGAAGAGTATCGCGAGTTACCTTTGACCTGTCGTTGATCATTATCATTCAAACATAGGATACGTTCAATTGAATGCCCGCTATTATTCGTTGTTGTAACAAGTTCCACGTGGTTGACATATGACCTATACGCATTATGTATATTAGATATGCGTAAGACCTTTAGCAGCTCTTCCTTTTTTAATTTACGCTGCTGCATAGAAAATAAAAAGAATGGAAATTCATATATTCTACCATTTGCATCAAAAAATTAAATGCTAAATGGGACTTCTATTTTAAAATGTTCTAATTAAGTAAAAATATTATTTTACTTTATTATTATCTAGCAACATTTTCAATGCGAGTTCTCTATATCACTGTCATATTTAAGACACAAAATAAAATGTCAACTTTTATTATAATAAAGATTTTAATAAAATTCTTGACCAAGAAATGATTAAAAATAATACAAATAAAAATAACTAAAAAGAATATTTCATTTTATAGAATATTTAACTTACTTTTTTTAAATAGCAGCAATTTCAATAGAAATATCAAAAATTCAAAAAGTATAAAGAATAAAAATTTATAATAAAGCTTTGGAGGAAAATTATTTCATTCTTAAATCATATATCTTCATTTTTACGCCAGATCTATCAATTAGTGAAATTTTGTATAAAAAAAATATTTTTTAAAAGTAAATATATTATTCAAAGTGTTCTTTACGAACAAATTACAATAACCATATAAAAATATTTGTTCCACATAAAGTATTTAAATTCGTTAAATAATTATAATAGAAATTAAACAATCTATATCTAATTCTGATGTCAAATGTATCAACGTATGTATATCACTTAAATCGCATTGGACATCTTCCAGTCGGATATCGGTGTTGCATCGTTCGTCAAACTACTAAGCCAGAAATGATCCAATTACAGATGAGAACGATGAATAAATTGCATGCGGACAGGGAAGCAGCTTTACACTCGGCGGCGACAGTCACTGATATAATTACAGTTTAAGCTTCGCTTCCATCACCGACTATTAGTACGTGCGAACGGAATCTAGAGCTGCTTTCTAATGCAAGCGCCAGATCCGGCAACAGACCAGTCGAATCGAATTAAGCGTAATTCTTGACAATTTGTCAGCGCGTTAATTTATAACCACGATGAAATTTCCCGTAGAAGTGTCCCTCTTCATTTGACTAATACCTTCCATACCATTTCATATTTACGTAATTTATTTAAAGAAGTAGAACAGATTATATACGCTCAAAATTGATCCATCATTGCAAAATTAAAATGTTCTAGAGGAGACGAGCAAAATTCAATCAATATCAAATCTGAATATCCGACATTAATGTATTTATTTCCTTCCCTTTTAACTTTGTATTTTTATAAAAATTGTAGCATTGATATTAAAACGTATTTATAAAAGAATTAAAAATAAGCAAAATATAAAGACTAAATTTATTATGTTTTTCTAAACTTTATTATGTTTTTCTAAAAAGAAATCTATATCAGCATCATAGCAATGATATTCTATTGATCAGATGTCTCAATAAGAGATTCTCTTATCTCTCTCTATCTCTATCCTTTATTGAGATTCGTTATATCAAGAATTTTCTATTGTAACAGTACTTGCCATTTTATAACGCGCTTCACTATCAATACCCATCTCACTACATCTAATCTTACAATCCTACTTTTTCCGACTTCCAGAAAGTTTCCGAAATTTCGTTAGTCGGACGAACACGTGAACAAGGAACGGAGATCAATTTCACGCCCGGGATAGGAAAGTGGGGTAAGTGGATAGATGATAAGGGCGTGAGAGTCCGACGTCGATCCGGCCGCCTAACCGAGAATGTGATCGCAACGGGATACGAGAAGAGAGGGGTAAGGAGGGGGAAGAAGGGGGCAGTCGAGGGGCGCAATAGCGCGAGAATAGCGGGAGGACTCGAAATTTTCATCCCCCTCCCTCTTCGCTATCCTCCTTCGTGCTTGCTCGCCACCGACAACCTCGCCATCCTGCCCGCGCCTCCTCAGACCACCTCTCATCCCCTGCCGCTCGGCAGCCTCGTTTGGAGCACACGTGCCACTGACAGCAGTTAATTACACCGCCACGGAGTCAAAAAGAGGGAGAGGGAGAGAGGGACTGTAAAACGGAGAAACGACGAGTTAGCGGGGAAAGAATGGCGCCTCGGAGACAATTGCATACCACCATCAAAAGTTGAAGTGACCGGAAGGACTCCATCCTCCGGTGTCCTGGCGTAAACGCTCGCCACCGATTCCAGTATAAGCTTACCGGATGACCCGAGGACCGTCCTTGTACCCAGACAAATGGGCGTTTTACCGGGAGAGACATTTAAACTGGGATTCGCACGAATTTCGTCGAGTGCTAATCTCAAACTTAATAATAATTATTATTATGATTAATTTACGCAGATACACTCCATAAATTTTGTTAAACTCTTCATATTACGCAATCTGAACCAAATAGAATTCTTAATGCAATAATTACTCTTATAAAAAAAATCTTGATATAATAAAATCTCTATACATTAAAATATTTTTATAATAGAATAATTTTTTAATTATATAATTTCACAAATATTAATTTTTTTCTTTTTTAAATTATAAATAGTAATGTTATATTTTCAATATGCAATATATAATTCAATAAGAAAGTTGCACCAAGACCATGAGCAGAAGTGAAGCATAATAAAATTACAGACTAAGGTAAAGAAAACTACGTATATCATCAAATATCATTTTCTTATGGCTTCTGACGTAAAATAGACATTAGCATATAAGAAGAGTGCAGAGTTTAACAAGCCTTGGAGCCTATTTTTCGATTCATATCGCATTCCTTTTAGTAGCGATACCTATGCCGCGAAATGCCGTTGATTATGCCGTTACAGTTCGAGGATAAAATTCGTCAATAACGATCGATTCGCAATTCTTCTGTTACGTAGATATCGAGAGCGCGTGACGATACCGGGGTCACGGTGTTCTTTGTATCGCGGACGGATGACAGTTGGTCACGTCGGGGACGGGACGGGAGAGAAATTAAACGTTTGCTCGACCCAATTTTCGCTGAGCGTCTGGCGGAGGTAATTGCGCGACGGACCGGCCTAGGAGGGATCGTGTCAAAACTTGGGAAGGCCGCAGCCGAGAAAACAAGCAACTTTTAATTGGAAACTCGTACGCCCGCGCGCGCGCGGGGATACTGCATGCAGGCCGTTCCAAGACACTTTTCGTTAGTTTAGATTTGGTAATTAAGCGCACCTCCGCTTTCCGCGCCTCAGAGAACGAGCGATTAATCCTCTCGTTGCTGCATGTAATTTTACCTACAATGCGCGCAAGGCAAGATAACACGAGAAAATGCAAATGTCAAAAAGTGGATACTCTGTTCTATTTTTCATAGAGCGATCCTTGTACATTTATATCGTAAAACATATTATATTATGTATTTATATTATGTATTTTTTTCTGTATTACTATTATAACTTTTTTTAATGCTGGTTTTTAAAACCTGTTCCATGTAAAATGTAGATTCTTTATTCCATCTATTCTTATGCTTATCTATTATTAAATAATTAATAATAAATAATATATTATTATTAAATAATTAATAATTTGTATTAATTTTTAAACCTAACGTAAGGAAATAAATTGAGATGTTACATGATAATTATAAATATTAAAGCGATAATTATTACATAACTGCAATGTGTGATAGCAATATCTCTACATTATTTCATTGATCGTGATAATCATCCCTTCAAAGGACGATGGCGTTCCTATGCAGAACATCTATCGAGAATTACGTTCGGAATGCACAAACAGAATGCAGTAGCCATACATATATGTAAACTCGGATATGCAAGGGACGAACCTTGCACGCGCTATCGAGGGTTAAACCGGAAGACACGTATCTCAAATCAATTTGTCCTCTCTTTGTGAGATATACATTTTCAAAGTCAGAGAAAAGAATATATATTTTACTCGATATTTTTTTTTATATTCCAAAAAATTAAAAAAAGAAAAACATTTTTTTTATAAAATTTTTTACATTTTTAAATGCACAAAAAAATTTTTTTAGTATTCGTTTATTGAAAATGCGTGTAATATATGCTTTTCGTCACTGCCATCTCTATGTAACTTGATTGTTAGAATAATCATAGACAAATTTCTTATGTCAAGACACTCTATAGAGCGATACGTATCAATGATCGATCTATCAAAGCCAAGGATTGTCTTTATTCCGAATCTTCAGGAGCGTCTCTCAGCAAATCGCTTTATATCCTTATCAATTTATCATAAATTAATGAACTAGGATTATGCTAACGAGATCGCTTTATCATGAATTAATACTACTAATCGCTCTAATTCTACGTACGTAAATCACAGAGACTGTAGAAAACTTATATCTTGATTTTCAACAAGCGATCCGTTTATACGTGATTATTTCATTTGAAATTATTTAAGTCCAATTCATAGTTCTTTCACAATTCTTCCAAAAAAGAATATCGAAAAAAATCTTCTTTCATTACCTATATTAATATGTAATATTTTTTGTATTGAGAGATTGTGATTAACACTTGAACAATTATAAACTTGTAAACGAAATAAATGAAGAGTAAATTTTATATATTTTAGTAAGCATTGGATATAAAGAGTTATTCGCGTTTGCTGTATCTTCAATTCAGTACGTTATACGTACAGAGCATAAAACACGATTCTTTGATCTCTCCTTTATATCACATACAGATAAGTACGTAACACATGTGTGAATGCGGATGGCAACGATACTCTATTGCAGGATAAAGAAATCCGATATTATAGAGGCAATAGCCAGTACGCATCCGTAAAGTAATCGTTGGACCGTAACGATGAAGAAAGGCGTTCTTTGTCCATATAAATTCATGCTCACAAAGGATATTGAGATATTTTTCTTCCTTTCAAAGTCACTGATCTCCCTCCGCAACCGGGTTGCGATTCCAACAAATCGTCCGATCAATTTCGCATTAGAATTTGATGTTAGTAAAACTGTACTTATTCTAACACGCACTATTTTCATCGCACATATATATGTATAATATACTTTGCAATAGTATATTATTATATTTTGACATTTTTTAGAAAAATTCACAATGCATTTTTTTGCAAATAAACATAACATTTTTAAAAATATCATATTGTCACTATACGTAATCACAATCTCTCACATGAAGAAAGCTTCTTTTTAATCGATTAAACTTTTATTCGTTTAAATATTACTCAAAACGTTTAATAAAAATTTTAATATGCCTAAAAAATTATTTAATAAATTTTAATATGCCTAAAAAATTAACAAAATAAAACAAACGACTTCTGATTAAAATAGCTTTCCCGCCAAAATAATTTATAAAAAGCAATATTAATGCATGACAGAATCATATTGGATAGTACATAATTTTATTTAATTAGTGCCACTCAAAGTACTTTTTATACCCTCAATTAATGAGCGTTATCAAAGCAAGCCTTGTCGAGATTTCCTCGTTCGAGACGAGGAAATTCATCCTTCATCCTATAGGAAGAAAGGGGAAAAAGACTGCTTAAAAGATTGAACGAAGGTTGGCTTAATTGATAGCATGACAGGTTAAAAAAGTGCGCCATTAAGGAAAGAGAGACGAACTACTATTATTTTAATATTGCGATATTTAATTATCAACCAGAGATTACATGATAGAATATTGATATTTTAAATTAATTAATCTTTAACAAAATTTTTAACCAATTTATCACGGACGATATACTTTGATGGATGCATTTATGTCAGACGCATATACGGCATTGTTTCAATATCGACGAAAATGTGACAAAGTGAGTTAAATATAACTGGCAGATAAGAGATAATATTAATCTCACACATAAACCTTTTAATCATAACAGTTAGCCAGCATGTTATTTTCGCAAAGTCTCGTTAATGCATTTTATAATAAATGATATAAACGTTTCGAAAATGTTCGTCCGACTCTTACTAGATACAGGAATTAGATGTAACAATGATCGTGTGTATGAATAGCGTAGTCCGATGCGTCCACTGAAAAATTTATTGAACGTTCGTTCTTTTTCTTTTTTTTTTCTTGTTTTTTTTTCCGATTCATTCGTGCTCGACTAGCGGGAGCATACGGGCAAGAGCAGCAAATGGGCCCTCTCGGAAACAATAGACAGGGCAACGAGCACTCGGAAATGGTCCACTTAATCGCCCCTCTCTGACAATATATCGATACTCTGCTCTGATGGTGTTGCTTTTGTTGGCAACGCAGGCCAACGCGGCTACCGGATATAATTGAGCCACAAGAGCTGACCTCCACTTACACTATCACGGTGTCTATAATTCAAGACATTGTATATGCATTCGCATCACAAGATACTGCATTTACTGATGCAGACAAATCGTATTAGTGTCCACATTTTGAAAGACTCTTTTAAAGTCTTCATTTCTTCTCTCGCTGTTCGTATATTCTGTTTCACAATATAATAATATATACATAAAGTTTCTATAATATTATTTATTTTAAAATTGTGTTTTATTATTTTAAATGTGCCAAATATAAATTTATACTCTTACCCTCTTTCGTTCTTGCTGTTTAAAGTTTTGTCACGTATTATACATTATATGAAATTTCTAAAATCTCTTCATCTCGAGGATGGTTTAGTTCGTAAATATTTTCACGTGTTTAATATATATTTCTTTAAAAATTATAACATCTTTGGTGAAATTCATTTAAAATCGTAGATAAAATAATAAAAAATAAAAACTTTAAGAGATTCCGAGTGCAAACAGTATATTACGAAATTGTATATAGAAATACAATGTGTTTCATAAAATTTAGAATATGTGCATATAAATAATATAATTTATATTTATCTTTATAAAAATAATTCTTTTATAAAAACTAATGATGAAAAAAAGTTTATTCAAACTGTTTTGATATTGCATCTCAATATTTCTATAATGAATTGCATTGACAAAATAGGACAAACAAATGTATCACGACTTATTGCTGCCATAAATATACACCACTGGCATTCGATTTATTCCCCCGATTTATTCGATTTATTTCTTGTACATTCATATACTTTCTCTTTCTTTCGCAAAAATATTTCCTATCGTTTTCCGAAATGCTCGATTCAGCATTTATGGATGTGTGCAATCTCGCAAGCAATTCTTGACGCACAACGTAGCTGTCCACGGTTAAAAGTAACCACTGTCGAAGAAATAGCGCAGATTCCTTTAAACATAGAACTAGTTATAAAAATGTTTTCTTTACAAATAAAATATATATTTACTAAATTTTATTACAATTATTTATTTATTAAAACGATAAATTATTACGTAATAAAAAGTTGTAAATGTGTATAAGTTTCAAAATTAGATTTTTTTTAATGTATAAGCTTGCAGATAGATTTATTTTAGGAAATGATTATATCGACGTCTCTATAAATGCACTAACAATTAATTACATAACAAAACTAGCTATTTATTATGAGCAAATTAATTATTACAAAACAACAATGTAAAAATATATATTAAATAAAATAAAAATTAATAAATATGCTGTGCAAATATTATATATATAAGAAATATAAGAAAATATTATTAAATATATTTTAATAAAAATAGATATATATAAGAAAATAAAGGTTTTAATAAAAAGTAGAAAAGTATGTCGAGTTTCTTATATGAACGCCTTGAAAAGAAAAATCGTAGAGATTATATACAACTTAATAACATCGACTTTCACAACACTATCATAAACATAGAATAAAGACAAATTTTGTTTATTTTCGTATATCCCAGATTGATATGCTCCAAGACGTGAAAACAAGACATGCGAGTACAGACGTGTTTCTTACATTCTTATAATTTTCGCGGAATATTTATTTCATATTTTTGCTTTGATTCTTTTAAGACAAAGTAAACTATTAGTACTGATAGAAATGAACAGTTCGAGTATTTGAATGCATACATAAACCACAATTAAGTGCAGGTAAAGTTTTATTCGTATCATACAATCCTTTCGCTTCATATAATCTTCTCGCTTCCTGATTATTATCATCAGAAATATTTTAAATAATTTATTAAATAGTTTAGACCTGAGCCATTAAACTCAAAGAAACTTATTTCTGAAAATTAAAATTAGAAATTAAATAAATAAAAAATTTTTAATTCGATATAATTCTTTACATAACGGTTAAGTAACAGTCTTGAAATTGTAGATTGCTTGCGCCTTAGTTGTGTTTATTATCAATTTCTGTCCTTCTTACATGTCATATTTATATATACGTACATTTATGTTACAGTTTCCAAATTACTTATATTTTTACGATAATGTCTCGACCGACGTGTTGACAATTGAGTCGTCGCGCAAAACACTGAATATTATAATTTTTTAATTAAACCATGGAGGTTTATGATGTGCTGTGGTAATTTTATCAATGACGGTAATGGTTTTTAATGTATAGGTTTATGCAAGAAATTTTAGCATTTTAATTACATAAACAAAAATTAGGAATCTCAGTCAATTTATATTAGCACTCTTTCTGACAATAGATTTTGCTGTTCTTCATGCATCGACAATTTTGCAATAAAGGGCTGTGATACTGAATACAGATCCAGTTGATATTTCAGATGAAACAAAATCTTTCATTGATAAGATTTCACAGGATAGTATTCACCTGTTTCAAATATAAAACTCTACTAATAATAAGAATTTACAAAAAATGAGTACTTTATCTACTTTAGACATAGAAATATGGGTGAATATGACTTTACAAGAAATTGACTCTCTACTATTGAAGCTTAATTATAAATTATTTTCTGATATGCCATTGGTCATAAAAAATAAACATTGCCATGTGTTGAAATCTTTAGAGCTCCAAAAAAAATTGTTTATAAAAATAAAAGTTTTTATGTTTATAATAATGTATTCAATCAATAATAAAGAAAGAACATACTTAGAATTAATGAAGACTTTATCTTCTCTTAATGAATCATTTAAGGAAGTAATCGGTCATATTCAAACATTGCAGAATGAACTTTTAAATTTAAAACAGAAATTCAACAATTAAATTTATATTTATACAATGATCTATCTACGCAAAATGAAAAAGGCAATGAAATTGAAGACTTATTATCTTAGGTATCATCGAATAACTTAGCAATTTTCCTATCATAATTACAAGCAGCATTTTACAGTCATTTTACGAAAGCTAATATTGTAACAATATTTAAATATCTATATGATTTTTCACTTTTGCGAAAGCTTGTTAAAATTTATCCCGGAAAATATTGGGCTTCGAAGCATTATCATCGCTTTCTTCGCTTTCTTTTTGCAGTAAAAATTTATGTCGGTAAAAAAATAAAGAAGAAATGTCTTTATTTTGCGAAGATTTTTACTTTCTTTGAAATCGGACAGATCTACATTAATAAAAGATTCCCTGGTATAGCGACAATTAAAATTGACTGCTTATAAATTTATCAGCAGTAACAAATAGCTATGTCTTTAATATAAAAACAATATTACCTATGACGTTGTCTTCATATGTTTCTTTTCACCCTTAAAAAAACTTTACTATGAAGATTTATGTATTAGATCATAATTGTGCAGTCCATATTAATAATACACGTAATGCCAATAGGTTTAATTTTTGCAAAAAGACAAACAAAGATAAATTATAAAATAGAATCGTTTAAAAATATAAAATCTTATTTTAGGAATATTATGCTAGAATAACTCTAAATCTTATAATTAAAATAAGTTAAGAATAATTAAGATAAGTAAGCAATGTTGTAATTAAGATAATATTGTAATTAAACTTTAAATTTTCTGTCTACATCTTTTCTGTATGTCATATTTTTATTATATATATTTTTTATCGTACTTCAAAATATTACTACCTGTCAAAATCTCATTCCATACAGAAAGCACAAAAAAAATGTAGCTATAGAGAACAGACCTGCCGTGAATTCGTGACAGCAACAATACTGTTCACGAGGCTGTACCGAGAGTATCCAATTTTTCTCAGAATCGCCGAACTATTTCTCTCACCGAGTCGAAATTGAAATTCCGCTCGGGTACGGATTTGTCTGCGCTGTTTAGCGAGACCTCGTTGTCCCTTTGAGGACGCTTCGTGCTTGTAGCTATAACGGATTCGAGAGTAAAATTCTCGGCTACACCTGCAGCGATGTATCGTCGCGTTGGCTCGAGTCAATCGTTTGCCTCATCAGGCGAGCATAGCAATCCCCCGGTCGACGATGTTGCTTGTTAGCGGGACGCCTTCGTCAACGAGCACATGCCCTAACCCACTCAATAGATGTGTCATATATTAAACTATATATACATACATATATATATATATATATATATATATATATATATATATATATTTCGTATGTGCGCTTTCGCGATCAAGCGTGCAAGCTCGGCTAACAGCGCCGCTTCGTTCCAGACATTGCCCTTGATGCACCAAGTATATAGTTGATCATTTATGTACATATATTACAGATATATCTCTCAATGTATAAATTAGCATGAATAGATACATTACGAGCGGACGTCTTAATTTAGTTCAGAATAGATATTGCGTGGAACGGATTTTACGTTAGAAAGAGAAAAGAACATTACAAGATTGGTATCATGGTAATTCATCTTGCATTCATATATTTTACAGTTATTTGCGGCAAAGGAGGATGCATTTCTCTGTTTGTATTAATCCTATTAAAAATTAATTTTCTCGAGTTTATTTTGGTATAATATGCTGTCAATATTTGCCTTTCACAAGATATAATCTTTGATAAAAATTTATAAAATTTAAAATATTTGAAAATTTTTTATTATATATTTATATTATTATATTAATTTTTTATTACAAATTTATTTGATAGTTTACAATTAATTCATAGAAAGTAATTATAGATTATTTTCAATGTTTGATTAAAAATGTACTTAATTACAAATTACTAATTATAAATTCTCGTATATTTATAATTTATATAATAGATACTATTAAGAACATTTTGAATTCGTATTTTATGAAACTCTATTAATAGATGTTTAAGATATCTATCATTATGTTAGATATATGTATAGATTAGATATATCAAGAATATTAATTAATGATTGACGACACAATACTACAAAAATTAAATTAAAAAAGGATCAAATTAGCAGAAATTTTTAATATTCAAAAGCATTAAATATTTCCCTTAATCTATTTACGTGCTCCCATATACAATCTATCCCTACATTCGTAAGGTACGATTGGTAACGTTTAACGCCATCCTTCCTATGAATAACGCAGTAGGTGCACACTATTTTATTTGCGATCGCGTTTTATTGTGTGTGCCATAACATCGGGATGACTATCGTTTCTACGATAAAATTTCATTTCTTTCCTGCCTGTCTTATCCCCGCGGCAACTGCAGAAATTACTTCACAGGCGAGCTTGGCAAAGTATACATACATGCGATATATACGTAAAACGATCGTTACGTTACGTCGAAAGCTGAGTTTAATAGAGCATGAAGTAGTGGAAGAAATGTCGTGATTTTCTAGCTAAAAAAATCGAGAAAAAGAAATGTGTACATTTTCTTATGCAAATTGACAATAACTCTATAATAAAACAAAAAAAAATTATTTTTCATCAAATTTTTGACAAATTATTTTAATCAAATTAAATATATAATAAATAAAATATTTTTGTAATGTAATAGAATAAGCACACAATTTCTCTTTTATAAAAAGACAATAAGCAGTTTTACAAAAGATGGTAATATAGTTTAGCTATTTAATTAACGCACATTATTAAAACAGAAATTATAGTATATTTATTATTGAAACATATTATAACTCTGATTTTTATAATATATTTAATAATATATTATATACCTCCTGAATTATTGAACAAGATCATCCACTTTAATAAAACTAGGAACATTCTGTATATCTTAAGTGCTTATAAATCATCATTACGTAAATTAATAAAATGATTTTAATATATAATAATAAAATGACAATGTAACTATATTATATTTTCTCTTGGATTTTCTTTTTTAAATATTTATAATTATAATAATAAGAGCTTTATAATTTGCAATATAATTTTTATCATAATTGCGCCTACATTTATATGCACATATAGAATGAATTTACAAGTGGTCGGTGAGCCAAATGAATGCGCCATTGTGATGTCGAGTTTTAATAGCTCTCTAAGCGTTGGTATGATGTAATGTCGAAGAATAGGATCTCTTGAGTAATAATTCTCGCAATTTCGTAATTATTTCTGAAGCCTATTGTATTCCGGTGCACAGGTCTAACTGAAGCCTAACCGAGTTAAACGGCAAATATAAGCGTGTACGCACCCGCGCTCGGGGAAGAAATTACAGGGTGAAACGCGCACTTTACAACGAGGGTTTATGCTGAAGAGCCCTTTGCGATTTTACATGCAAACTGCGTAATATGAGCGGAAATTAATTTTAAATTATTAATCCGTGTTTCTTCCGTTGACATCCAATTCCCTTGTTATTTCAAAAATAAACTTAATATATATATTTAGAATAAATAATAGAATAAATTTAATTCTTCCTTTGACAAGAAAAGTTACCGATATAAGATAACGAAATGTTTATATTTCATTAAAGTTTAGATAAAAAAATATTGATTATCTTGTACGAGTAAGAAAATATTGTTATCTTAATACGATCGATTAAATTTTAGTAAACGTTTAATTATCAATACAGGCATTTTGTAACATTATTAAAATAGTGATAATTAAGTAATAAATTATATAAATTTTTTGCGCAAGAAATTTATATATCAGCAGTCATATCAGCAATTTAATAATCTTTATTGTTTCATAAAACCATTTCATGATCCTTGCAACAAGTTATTACGGTAAGCGTGTTTGTTAGCACAGCACTTTCGATATCGCATTTATTGCAACTATTATTGCCAAAATATCTCGATCGTAAATTAGATATCCGAAAAATAATACTTTTTACTTCTTATCGCGATATTGCCAGCACTAATACATCGGCCAATGTTAACGGCTGATATTTCCTCGCGGTGCTGCACACGAGATGAAACCTCGCTCGAAACGTTACTCGCATCCGGTAAATTTCCCGATGAAATTTACCGTGCAACGTGTACCGGAAAATGTCGCGGGCTGCTGGCGCGTTTTGTGGCAAAAATATTTGCCACACGGCTTTTTCAATGTTTCCATGTCACGCGAAGCGTGTGTCGGTGTGTGATATCGGCGCGAACGCAACCAGTGACGCACATGCGTTACGTCCACATATGCATCGCGTACACGCAGATGCATACACATCCTGTTCCATGACGATGGAAGAGTTCTTTCTCTTACTCTGCCGGGTTTATCTCCATTGTTTTTCAGACGAATAAACGCAACGTTCTCATTTATTGCCGTCGCTATGTCAAAATAGTAAAAGTTTCTTATAAACTACTGTTTTTCAATTTTGTCAGTAGCATAAATCCGTTTATTTCGAAATTTATTGATTTAACTTAAACTGTAAATACTACTTATATAAATAATAATTTAATTATTTTATTATAAAATAATCTAAAAATAATTTGCAAATACATATCGTAATGAATGAATTCATAAGTACATATCGTAAATAAATGAATTTATACAGAAATATGTTAAATCAGATGTAATCAAAATATTTAAAACCATAAAATCTGAAAACATCAAAATCAGTAAACAAATGTCACAATCGTATGCAATACGCTTACACAATACGAGCATTATATGTAATACAATAATTATATTAATAATTATGGTTTTGTCCGGTCACGTTTTTTATGTATGCGCTTTATACGCTTCTGGAAATAGGATGTCCTAATTTTGTCACTCAGATCCACGTTATGGAATTGTAATTAATTTATAATTACAATTTAGGTCAGCTAATATCGATAAATGTTTATGCAAAATACTTTTTTATAATTGCAAGCAAAACCTTTATATATGCAAATAGATTTGCAACTTAATCGAACGACTCTATGTATTTTTTTCTATGTCTTATTTCCATATCAAACTCTTATAAAGATATTACTTAAGAGACTCTCATTAAAAATTCTGTTATCATGTATCGTAAAATAATAAACCGTCTACATAGAATTTATCTTGCGTAAAATTGATCTGTTTATTGAAAATTTGACAATTTCGCTAATTAGAGATGTTTTGTTAAGCTTTAATATTTATTAGCATACAATGTATAAATACATTCGTCATTGAAACAACAACATTTTCATGTGAAAAACGTGAGCAGATAAAATGAGATAATTATATTTTGTGATATTAACCGAAAACTCTTTAAATAAGCAATATTATGGAATTACAGAAATTTTGCGTTCCACATTCATAATAGCATACATTTTAACAAACTCGTGAGAAATATCTGGGTATAACAGACAATCACGGATGAATTTTTTTGCTTCATATGCTCACACAACGTGGAAATAATTTACATTTTGTATTTCAGAATCATGAGATTACCAGCTATCGTAAAATTATATCCAAACTCGTATTAAAAATGATAAATTTACGTAATCCAATAAATGGAAGCTTAATACAAGAAAGAATATAATTAATAAATTTCAGAAAAAAACTGCTTTCCCAATTAACATCATTTATTTTTAAAAAATCGAAAAAAGTAGTCTGCCTATTCTTTTCATTCCATAAATATAATATAACAGTAAATAGCATTTGCAGCTTTTTATAATGCACTTGGCTCAGATTTTTTAAGAAAAACAATTCTTTTTTTTTTGAAATTATACAACCTACAACTTTTTTGTCTCGTTATTGTCTTATTAAGTACAAATTGCGAAAGCTACGCGAATCTCCTATTAGCAAGTAGCATCCGAAAAAAAAAGAAAAAAAAAAGAAAAAAAAAACGATTCACGGAAGGTCGCGTTCGCTATTCCGCAAGAAACTTAGTATTGCGTTCCAGAGACGATTTGCCACGCCAGCCAGAAAATTGGAGAAGTTTCCGCGCATTCCGTTGGGATTTCCGCAAGGATTTTAGGGCGCGCGTGTGCCGATTTCCGAAATATTCATATATCGGCGCCGACTGCTTGCGAAATTTATACGCGACACATCGGCCGAATATAATATCCCATGAATTTCTCGTATGCACTCGCGCGTATCAGAACGCGTACGATCACGCGTGACTGGATGTACATAGACGTGCACGAGAAGCACGATAAGAATGTTCGATTCAAGCTCAATTATGTAAGGAAAGTAAATAGGATTTTTACGAAACATTCTTCAAGTTATTGATTTCGGTATTTTCCCGATTTTTTTTTTAATTTTAATCTGCAATCTCTATGCATACTGTTGTGCTCCTTAAATCCCAAAATAGAACCCACTAAAACCCCTTAAAACCCACCTTCCTTTTTTAAGGGAAACTATATATCACTAATCGATATCACTACAAATAAGTTATGGATATAAAAATTGTATGGATATTTAGATTTTACATAAAGCGTAAAATGTCTTGTAAATTATTAAGATTTCTATAAAATCTTTATATATAGAATTGATGAAAAGAATCAGACTTCATACAAAAATCATGCGGCTTTTTATAGAAAAAAAATATTGTAAGTGCGTCAATACAATTGTAAAAAAATAAAATATCAAATCATATAAAATTTTTCTGTTTTATCTTTTTTTACACTTTTGTTTAAGAAAAAATTATAAAATTTTTCTCACAAATTTGTATACGTTAATTGTTTTCTAAAATTCGTCGTCCTTTACGCATCGTAATGCAAACGCGGCGGCGCCTCATCTGTCACATTGAAAGAGCAGATAATGAGCCGACAGGCCGAAACAACATTGTTGGACACCATTCGAAACATCGGCTAATTTGGGACAGCGAATCAAGTGCGCGTTGAATCTGCGGTAACAAGACAAACGAGCGTGCGCTGGCGTGGTTCCGATCATCGAGTGAATGTCAGGCTAGAGACATGCCTATTGCCGAAACTCAATCCAGACGGACTGCGAGATGAAGCGATTCAGTTTCCCAGTAACGCGCCATTTACTTCTAAACAGGCAAATTAAACGTGTCCATTGCGTCGCGTCGGTCAAACGCAAATCCGCTCATTGATAAATTATAATGTGACATGCAAAAGGCTTCCCTCAAAGCAGATTATACCCTGCTTAATTAAGCCTAATTTTCTTTATCAATTTGATTTTTCTTAAATTATTTTAAATTCAATAAAACGTCGAGATACATAATAGATCAGATAATGAAAATATTGTTAATTAAATACAAATTATCTTTTGATTTTTTTATTACTATTCTATTATCATCAGCAGACACAAATTATATTGTTAATTAATTTGTGTCCAAATTAATTTCTCTGTCGCGCAATTATTTCGATTGACGTTGATTCCAGGAATACTCGACATTTGGACTAAATGATTCTCTGTGGCTCGACTGGAGTTTTGAGAAGTACCCTTGAATGTAAACCACTAGAACAACGACCATAAACCGGCGGCGTGACACACCACGAGCCGATAATGTACTGGCGTGCGATGTTCACGTTGCCTATTAATTCGCTCAAATAGAAGCTAGGTGGAATACGCGATCGAATCGCATTAGTCTTCCGATAAATGTTACTTTTATGAGATTGAATGATTTAATTCCGAAGTTCCCGTAATGAGCAGAAAGCGAGAGAAGCGCGATGCAGCAAAGGTTGCGCATTCAGGATTACAAGAATAATCAGGGGTGGAAATTCGCGATGCAGACAATGGAAAAGAGAATATTTTATGATAATTGATATGGATTATTATAATTTTAATTGTTACTTGATATCGGTATGTGCGGATTTTGGGAGATAGCGTTAAAAATATAATTCGCGAAAAAATATGTATCTAGTTTGCATAAATAAAATATGTAATATATTATACAATTCTTTTGCAGCATTTTAGTAAAATAGGAACTTTGTTAATATTTCTCAATCTGATACATATTTTTCTTCAAGCTATTTAGAAAATAAAATGGATTAATCTTACGCAATAAATATATAATAGTCATAGTATCATAATTTTATTCTTAGATTTTTCGTTTATAGCAATTCGTCCCCGTTTCGCACAACTCTAAAAACAAATCCAGAAATAGAGAAGCGGTCAAAGAGCACAAAACGCGCATCTCGTCCAAATCTTCGAAGTTTATCCGGTCTAGAAAACACTCTCATAAGATAACGGAATAAATAAAATGGGAAGAAAAGTGGTCTCGGGATCGGGAGCTGGGCCGCGCGATGGTCGAGGGCCAATAAATTTCTTGCGATTGGAAACCGTTCTTTCGAGGGGACATTAATTAAATGGCGCGCCGATGTTATCGTAGCGCGGCGGGTTCACACGTGCGAAGAAAAGCCATGATTAATGGATCATGCTCGTGTGAAAGAAGGATTTTCTTTCTAGTCCGACGCTGCACTAAAGATTTTGTGAATAGGCGTCACTTCTTTCCCACTGTTTCTTGAGTTGCAACAGTTACCGAGGTTTCTCTCCTAGCCCAAAGAATTAAAAGTAGAGAGAAAATCTTATGAGCAAAATATAATGGTAACAATAATTAGTAGAAGATATTTTTAAAAATATTTATGGATCGAAAATTGTTGATAAGTTTGTTTCGCTATATTACACGCATGTATTGTATCTACAATGTGTATCAATGAATCATATTTTATATAAACGTGACGTCGTCTTATATGAATGTTTGAAGTCGATTCTTTCTCACAATAAAATCAGAATATCTTTTAAATTCTTAAAAATAAAAAATGAAGAAAATTCAAAGAAAAGTATTGCTTTGAATGTATATGTATATGCGAACGTGAGCGTGCAAATAAAGAGTAAAATCATTTTTCTTAAATAAATTTTGATTGATTAACGGATTTGTAAAATCTAAGAAAAAATAAAAAATATTTGATATTGAAATTAAAAATTACCAACATATAAAAAAACTTAGCTCACATAAAGTCTACACGACGTTCTGTTAATTCTACTTATTTTCATACATATGTATATTTAGATAAAACAATAAAGAGTAACAAAACATCTATAATTTTGCAGCTTAAACATAAAATTTTTAAATTTAAACAATGTCAGAATGCAAGATTTTCTTGGATAGAATTTAAAGAGGAACAACTTAACGTTCGCGATTTGGAAAATTAGTAGCGTGATTGCGCTCAAACGGGTCACATGAATAAATCATAGGATATTTATACCTCCTATTAACACGGTCCTATTTAGTCCATGTTACGATTAATCGTGCGGAAAGTTGCGTAATAGCGCTACTGCTTTTACCCCGTTGCCGTCTCATTAATATTAATTCTTCAGACATTAATTCTCAATAATAGAAAGAAAGGTCATCACTCTCAAAGCTATATATTAATTATAATTTAGAGTTTTTTTATTCATACATATATTAATTTTTAAAATTTTACTATTATATTTGCTTATAATCACTTTATTAAAAAAGCATAATGCGAGTGGATTTAATATGCTCTTTGTTGTTTATCTCTTATTCAAAATTTTAAATAAAAAATTTGACAGAGTCTTATAAATATTAAAATTAAAATCTCTATCGTTCTTTTAACGATCGGTCATGCATGGAACTTTATAATCGCACTCTCCCTAGTCGAATGCTAAAACACCCGGTTCTTGTTACGTGACATACGTTTTGCCCAATTATGTAACTACGTTGCAAATTTATAGCTACTAAAACACGCCTCACTGCTAGCAAGCGCCTTTCGTTATACCATGGGACTCTTTAATTAAACGAGCGGCATTCATGCGGCCTTCCGCAACGTATTATTGTACAATCGTATGAAGTTCTTCAATTGTACAATCATATAAAGCTCTCGCAAAATAATTAACTTGTCGACTTGTCTAACATAATTATGTTGCCATTACAATCGTCCTGTAGAAAAAAAATTGAAGAAAATTAATTACATTATGTACAGTATTCAATTACTAGGACGATATCAATTAAGAGAGAAAGAGAAAACGAAAGAATGCTGTGTATTTTTTCTGATAATAATTTTAATATTTTTACATACAACATCTGTAGAACATATGAATAGAAGGGTCAATTACGTGACATTTCTCCTAACGCGATCCTTCGCACGAGAACGTAGTATTATGGACCATATTGTTTATTACTGACATCATTAACCTTTGGTGCTTAATGTAATGCGATGAAGTAGTTCATACGCCAACGCATGCATACCAGCTGACAAACGGACCCGGGCACGTTAGGCAGCAGGTGTCGTTAAGCGGGAATACGTAACTTGATCAGTAATTGCACTGTATAATGTGACCGCTCATATATTATTACATATTACTGATCGCAAGTTACAAATTATTATAATAAAAAGAATAAAAAATTTAAGTAGAATGACGTAAATGGAAAAAATTTGATGACTAGAGTCTTCCTATTTTTTTTATATTATACTTATTTTTAATAATAATAATAATACTAAAAAGATTAAAATATGAAAGATGTAGTAGCTTTTCATTTGTAATTTAGAAAATGATAAATTTTGAAAAATCAAATTTTATGCGACCAAATATTGAATATAATCAACCATTAATATTTGCATCAAATGTTAAATAAATTTTCTTTATTAAGACTTGAGTCAAGACTTGAGCAAAAATTCTAATTAAAAATTGAAAACTTACGAATATAATATGACATTCAAGATTTTTATTTAATTAATACTAAAAATCAACTTTAAATTGATGAAAATAACCAATCGGGCAAAAGAATATTTCGTTACGGTATATTCTGTATATTCATGGAACTTGCCATCTTTGAATACAAAGATGTAAAAACAATTGAAAGAGCTCTCAAAGGATTAATTACAGCAGCTTTCGTCGAACGATTCGGCAGACGATATCGAAAAGTGATTGGTCGATATCGGCACGCTAGGAAAATAGCCCGAGAAAGTAGCGCGGTCGATCTTTTATTCATGTCGCATCGACTCAAACCTCGGGCACTCTTTCTGTCTTTCTGTGTGTCCAAACTGCATCCGGATAATGTAACTGCGTCCGTAATGTGTCCGCAACGAACGTGTCATTTTAGGCGATAACACGTGCGTGTTATCGTGTTACGGTTTACGTGACATATGGAAAGTCTAAGCCATTTATGATGGACCGTCACGTATGCGACTAGAATGCATTGTAGGGTCGTAGAGCACACCATCCTTATTTATTTATATTGATAAAGTTGCTCGTAAATCCGTGTATCGTAAAAGAGAAAGATATATTGAAAATGTGATAAGAGTGAGAGAGGTCATAAAATTTCAAAGTAGCGATCAAAGTAACTATTTATTATTCGTTACTAAAAAAATATATTGAAATTATTTCTTCCGATAAAAACAAATTTTGTAACGACGTTACCATTATAGCTATCGAAAAAAAGTAATTGTTACTTTCGAGGAGAGTACAATTTATAATAAATCGACAGCAATACATTTTTAAACATATAATTTAATTAACATATATGTGTAAAGTGTGGAAACCGGAAGCAGTATGTGAAACCGATAAACAATATAAATGAGAAAAGAGGAGATAACGAGCTATTCGTGCTATTGGCTATTCCGATTCGAAATATAATTAATTTTGCAGTCTGTCCGTTTGTTTTCATATGTGTTTGTACCACGCATTTATTGTTTTTTTCTATCTACACGTATAACGGATATTTGTTTACAAAGTATTTTCAGCGCATTGTTAATTTGGGTTGCAGTTTAAAGGCAACTCTTTTTAATTACGTGCATACATGCGCGTAATTGTATAAACACAATGCGGAATATAGCTACATAAAAAGTAAAACGAATTTTATTTTTGGATACCAACATAATAATTGTTCTCTTAATTTAGATAAGATTATATCTCTCTCTCTCTCTCTTGTAACATAAATTATATTTTAATATAAAATATAAATTTTATTCTACTAATACTTGAATATTTCGAGATATATTTTGTGTTCAATTTTAAAGACAAATCTTCATTAAAAATCGTGTCTTTAATGTTTTTAGATAAAAGATTTACAAATACTTTACATCTCTCACACAATCCTAGTTATATATTAGTAACTCTATATTCCAACTCAGTTCTATAAATATTCAATTATTTTTACAATTAACAAATTTTATTTAAAGCACAATAAATCAATAACAGGAAGCTAAGTTTGTGTCAAAGATCTATTAAAACTTTAATCGTTCAAATTAGAGAAAAAAGGAAAAAGAATGTACGAGATGGAAGAGATGAATTAAGATGATAAATTGCAATAACATTCAAGGCATTGCATATATGTATAATTTTTAATAAAAGAATAGAGAAAAAGTTGAAATTTTCTCTAAACCTTATGTAATTTTGTTTTTACGCAATACGACTTTTTATATATCGACGACAATGGACGCACGCGTCGTTATCCGCGAATTATTTATTCTATGCTCGTCAATATTAAATCTATCTATAATTGAAACATCCTGCCGGTAATTAGCTTCAACATGCATGCCGCTCATAATCCCCGCGAATCCGCTTAATTTTATCAGGATCGACAGATTGAACTGACTGGAAATCGCGCATCTTCCAAAAGCAACATCGCTAATTTCTCGCATTTTATAAATACGTATACCTAGGATTTTTTCAAAATTTATTCAGTCAGATATATTTATTTATAACAAAGATTTTCTTCCCGTAGAATTCAATTTTTTTAATTCACAACTGACTTCTTTCCAGTGACAATGAATATAAAAAGTTTGCAATACGAAGACAGCGTATAGTCACACACATACAAAAGAAAGTATTCTCTTATATAAACTGTAATACGATACCCTGTACTGTAAGAAAAGTATCTAACGATTGAGATATTGAAATATCTATAGTAAATATATATATTCGCAGAAGAGAAACTTCTCGCTCGATCGACGAACGATTGAGAAATCTTGAGATTCCGTATAGAAGATCTATTTCTATCTTGGTGACATTTTCCATAAATAACCGCCGATGTCTATCTTTGAAGTCAACCGAGCGAAACCTACGCAATATATATTTCTAGCAAAATATCGCGCCGGATATTTTAGAGGATCTGTCAAGCAGGTACTTCTGTTCCCATCGCCTGCAAGGCTGAAAATTTAATCGAGTGCTACCAAAGTAATACATTTGGATTTGGGTCGTTTCTCTCCACCATACGCGGTCGCTTTGCCGACGTGCACATAAATAATGCAAAATTATTTTTTAGAGCGACTCTATAATTTTTTATTTTGAATATAATTTACAACTTACAGTAACTGTAAAAGAGAATTATAATGGACATTCACAGTGAAGAATACAAAGTACTGTGTTTTAAAAATATGATAATCGACTGATTTAATAAAATCTAGGGCACCTGTATATACAATGCAACTGTGCATAATATACTACACTAGAATAAATAACAGAGAAAATGCATACGTAGAAGAAAACATGGCAAAGAGAATAAACGCGTAGCATATATGTAAAATAGATGATGGTTGCAAGAAATTTACAATTTACATTCATCTTTAATCTTGTTATTTGTTAGAATATTTTTTCGTGCATTAAAGTAAACTTATTATAGAGCATAAATCGTATAAATAATTTGCTTATATATTACGTACATATCAATACTTATAATTCTAATAATGCAACTGTACTATTCATCAGAACAAGTTATGAAATAAAATTCATATTTCAGGTGACTTGGATTAGGCGGAAAGACAGACAACTACTTACAGTGGGTCGAGATACTCACTGTATAGATAAACGTTTCGTTGTCTTAAACAATCCTAATTGGAGTCTCTTAATCAAGAACGTCAAACAGGAAGATGCAGGTCTTTATGAGTGTCAGGTAATATTCATTGTTTTCATTTGCATTACATTGTTTATAAAACAACATGCCATTTTTGAACATCGATATTATACTAATCAAAAGAGTTATAGTATTGCCCTATATCTCTTCGAAATGTGACATCTTTTAAAAGAGATAGACAAGCTACATAATTATATTTCTTCTTAAATTAATTATATATGATTATACATATTTCTCTAAAAATAATTATAAATTTAACATAAACTTAAACTTTCATTATAAATGCTATTAAACGTAATTATTGCAATAATATACCTTTAAAATATGAATTTTGAATTTTTTCATGTTAATGATTAAATATAAGCTAGGAAATATATATATATATATATATATATATATATATATACAATAATATATCAAATATACCTAGGAAAAAATAGATCTACTTCCATTAAGATATGTAATTTAAAATGTCAGCCTGATTTATTTCGACCAGTATTGCACTCTCTTTTTGCCGATTCTTTTTTTGACATATATATTTTTAACATATATATTGCATTATTTTTTTCTTTTTGTTCGTGACTTTTAGAAATATTTTTCATCAAAAAATAACAAGTTAACAGGACAATCGCTCAATATATCGACCTAGTTTATATTACGCTAACTTTTTTGCTGCGTGCATCAAATAGCTTACGTTCATCCGACTCAACTAGTAGTGACAATCAATCGCGGTCAGACAGTAGTATATCTCATATATATGACTAGTATTAACAGCATTTTTTACGAAGTCTGTTAAAAATTTTTCTCGACAATATAACTTATGACTATAATATAATGCAATTATATGTAATATTTGTTTTTAACCATACAATAGTTTACAATATATAGTATTATTACTTTTTATGCCTAGCGTCATATGTTAATGAATACATGAAAAAAAAAAATAAATAAAACTCTCTCTCTCTCTCTCTATAGCAATCAATAATAATTATAGTAAATATATAAACAAAAATCTAAAAAATAATTTCAGATAATTACAAATAAAAATAATAAAAATATTTAAAAAATTAGATAACGTCATAGAAAAAAAATTTCTCACATAATAAACGATAAAAATTAAGAATTATCATGATTACATGCAAATATTATGATAAAATTAAAAAATGAAACTTGAAATTGACTATTCGACTTTTTAAATTTTAATTATCAAATTAATTTAAATATTTAACGTCTTTAAAAGGCAATATATTTTATAAATTATAATTTATATATTTTCTTATGTTCTAATGTAATAGATACAAACGGTACCAGTGCAGCAACGATTTGTACGTCTAAACATTACGGAGGCGTACTCTGTAATACCAGGTGGCCCGGATCTCCATGTGAAACAGGGCTCTAGCCTGCGTTTGGAATGCCAGCTGATGGCAGCCGCGGAATCGCCCAACTACGTATTCTGGTATCGCGAAACACGTATGATAAACTATGATAACGAACCTGGCGTTAGATTCGAGATGAGGAGAAACGGCTCAGTACTCATCGTGGAGAAGGTGAAGCTTTCGCACGGCGCCAATTACACATGCTCGCCGAATAATGCCAGACCGGCTCACATCATGATACACGTCATCGAGGGTAAGCAATTGTTGAGCGTGGATACAGCATCACAAATCAATTCTCTCATTCCGGATATTCAAACAATTTCGTCCGATCAGTTGGATCGGATCAGTTCGACTATCCGGTGTATACATGACAGTAATAATGTATAATGCATTCACTTGCACATAAACACACACATACACATGCGCACAGCTTTTATTACTACCTAATTATTTTAATTTAATATCATTAACAGTGAATATTATGTTTTTATTATATTTCTAGATTTTTAGACAATTATATCAGCGTACACACATAATCTAATGTATATTATAAAATTTAAATTGTGTAAAGATATGTACACATTTAATTTATGTTATAATTCAATGTGACATATATATATATATATACATCAACAATGCTCTATCATATCTCTTTACGCCCCGCCAATTTCATTGCACATATCCTCTTTCTATCGGTCCAATCTTTCAAAAAACCTTCTCGTTGATCATCGAGATTGCCAAGCACTAGCTTCCTTTCTCTTCTCGAACCATTAAGGAGACGTTTATTTATGCTCCACATATATGCGTGAAATCTGGATTCGGGCAAAAACAGACATTGTGTCGGAGTATAGGGCGAGTCTTATGGGCCGTAAAATTCGCAAACCGTCCTCAATCTCGAAGGATAGCTGTATATAAAGCCGGTCGCCCATTTTTTCTAGTCAACAGGGAGAGTTAACCTACTTCGGCTATTCAATCCCGGTCGGGATCAACGGGCGACCATTCAAAGTTTTTCATGTATTGAAAGGGAAATGTACATTTACGTAAAAATACACTGTACAATTTCACGTACACAGTGTACAATAATCAATAATGTAATTGACAAATAAAATATCGTGCCTTAAATTTTTATTAATTTGGAAATTAAATATGTGCCTTAAGTACAATTTTAATTTTATATTATTCGCGATTATATACATTTCATAATTGTTAACTTGATATGTTTATAAAAATCTTTACCAATCAATGTTTATATGACATTTTTCTTTATCAGTAAAATTAGAATATGCTGCTAAAATTAAGCCGAATATGTCTAAACCGTTTTACATATCAAATTGCTTTTCTCTCCCATTCGAGTTTCATCAAGCAATCTTATCTGTTTTCAGAGGAAGAGAAACCAGCGGCCATGCATGGAGATGATCAACGAAATTTCACGGCAACTATGTGGAGCAACACCATATTGATTCTTACGGCTCTTCTAATTATTCCAGATGTAAGACGGTACTTCCAAACTTTCATTTGCCATGCCACGTGATTAGCATAAAATGCTATTTTCGCAAAACAAAAGTCGAATGCAAACTCGCGTGAAACAAGCTTGCATACCTAAAATTTTTTTCAACAATTCGAAATATTATATTTGCGTATCGGAAGATATTTTTAATCTGATATCTACAACATATCTTGCTTCTCGCACGCTGAAGTTATTTGATTCTAATTCAAACGTCATGAAGAAAAATGTGACAGATTCCGCTCGGGATCAAAGAAAAATCTATTTGCAAATAAACTTAAAGCGAGAGATTCAACTGCAGACGTTTTTCCAAGAGTCTCCGTATCCCCAGTGGTGAAATCCAAGGAGGACTACAAAGTTTCACGTAACCATGTAACTTTCGTTTAAAGAAACGTCTTATCCAAGTGACACTACTTGATAGAAACTCCGCTTGAACTCGTAACGAGTGAATAATATCCACAGAATGAGATTTGGTCGTCTTTCGACATGGACAAATTTACTCGCAAACTTCGAGAACCAAGTTGCAGTCCTGTGTCGTTGGACATCATAAACTCTCGCACATTGAAACAGATGATTTTTTTCATGGAAACTTACCGTTTCTATTTATATCACAAAGTGTTTTCAGAAACTAAATTTATTCGCAAAGTACACGCGCGTAAATTCCATTTTTATTTTTGTGAATATAGCAATAATAAAATAAATTTTAACCTAGCATCTAGCATGTATATTTTTTCGTAGAACAGTTCTTAAATTTCAAATATAAAATTTAAAATCTTCTCAAAGATCTTCACGCTTTGTAGAATATTACATTTGCGAAATATATCATATCTTGGCGAATAAATTTAGTGCTGAAATCTTGTCGCGAAGCGAAGACAACACTTCATCATCAGAATCAGATATTATTTACTCCTTATAACTTTCCAAGTTTCTAACAAGTAATTTAATACAAATAGGACATTGAGTTCTGTAAACAAAAGCTTGATTCCGTTGGTTCTACTGGCTGTTACTAATATTGAAGATATAATTAATTTATAATCTAGGATTGTCCTGTCATTGTAATTACATGAGTAATATAAGCTGACAGAAATTGATATCGGATTTTTAAATGTTTTTAAAGCAATAAATTTACAATTTTTAATTATAATTAATGTTCAAAAATTACAATTAAAATTGCGTCCATGAATATACTGCCAGATGATAGCTGAAATTAATTATCGATAAAGAAAAAACTCTTATCTTAAAGCAACTTAAGTAATATTCTAAACTATAAAAGATGCAATAATTTATAATAACGACAATTTACCTGCCGCGTACAATATTTCTGATAAAAATTCATAAAAATTTAAAAAATAGTTATTATTATTTTATTTATATAAGAAAAACTCTCTTTAATCTGATAATAATGAAATTGTGAGTGTGTAAAACTTAAAATGCTATTGTGTATTTGAACAAAGATTAACAATGTTGAAATATATGTGAATAGTTAATTATAATAATACATACATACGTAATATATGTATTAACTTTTTCTAATTAATATTCTAGGAACATATTATTGTGCGAATAAGATTTAAAATAAAACTTTACATGTTACATATTATATTGATTTTATATAATTCCGAGAACAAATAATATAACGTGGTCAAATGTAAATGTACATAATTAGTTATGAAAGAATCTAATAACATATATAATTTTATAAGATAAAATTACATACGTTATCAAATTTTTTTTATAATTAACTATGTATATTTATACATCTAATCATATTATACCATTCTTTCTTGGTATCTTATAATTATAAGAACAACAAATACATTACATGTATTAATATAAACTTATTAATAAATTATTTAGATTAATAATTAAGTATAAGAGAGATATTATATAAGTATAATTAAACTTTAATATAATCATAAGAGAGATTAATTTCTATATTGATACTATGTGTAATGATTACATATATGTTCGTGATATATTTCAGAAAGATATTTTCAAAGACATTTTACTGATTTTGTATATATTAAATTAAGGCGTATATTTATTTAATTAGGATATATATCTTAATAAAATATGCCTCGTCTTAAGAAAAATTTAATACTACTTTTAATATTTATAATTTTTCGGTTGTGCGAATAGTAAATAAAGCATTATAAATATAAGTAAGGCTCAATTATTAAAAATCATAAATAATTAATAGAAGTCGATTTAAAGTCGAATGCGAACGATGAGAAGCAAAATTATTTTACAAATACACACTTACACAAAAAAATATTTGAATATATTAATTAAAATAGTGAACACATTTCCTTAAAGTGTAATTTTTTTATATTGAAATTTGTATAAAAAATTTTATTAAAGTTTTATAAATTAATTATACTATTTCGTCGCAATTGAATAAAAATGTACAAAATTTAATAATATTATAGTAATTTTAAAAATCCAGAAAATAAATTTCGAAAAAGGAGATAAGCAAAAAAATAATATAATTAATCAATATATTAATTAAAATTAACTATTTAAGAAATATAATATATTTACATAGAAAAGAGAAAAAGAGGAGAAGAAAGAACTTTATTTTCTCCGTTTATTAAAGCTATTTAAACAATGGCATAGTAATTTCCGAGAGAATGGCAATCACTTAAACAATCTAACGCTCAAACAAAGTAATTCAACTAAAATGCCTCGAATGTAATTTATCGGTAAATTCCGACGAGCGTCTACAAGTAAAAGCAAATTCAGGACTGTGATGATTGAAAGGAAAACTCCAAGCGGTTTTCTCATTTGACAAATCGTAGTTGTCTGCATGAATCCGAACATTACAACAAAGTTATCTCAGCAAACATTAGATTTGTTTTTAAAGAATGATTATGCCTCGTTCACATACATTTTATGCGTTTGCAAAAAAATGACAAGAAATAAATTTTTTATAAATCTTAAAGAATTATTACTTAATAATAAATTAACTAATACCTTCTTTTCGTAACTATTTGCATATGCATGTTAAAAATTCTAATTGTTAGATATATTATAATTTATTGTCGTGATGTATTTTTGATGTATCTGTATTCCATGTTTAAAACAAGCAATAAATTTTAATTACTCATTAACTTATAATTATATTATATATTATAACACACGCAATTACATCGCTGAAAACTTGTTGGATTTATTCAATTTATGCCAGATTTTCCAGTTAATTTCGCTAATTAAGGATATATATATCACGCGTTCAAGCGTTAACGTAATTACAGTTACATGACAATTACATTTTCGACTTAAGCTGCTTTCGCGGTTTCATCAACGCGAGAGGCGCTAAATATGTCAAACTTGTCATGACTGTTTTAATATCGCGATATAATATCGCTTTATCTCTATAGAGTCCGCTTGACGAGCTTACAAGATGAACTGTCGCATGCCATAGTGGTCCAAACCGAGACATCTCGCCAAGCGGAATAATAATCCTCTTCGATTGATGTACAATGAAGCCACATTCGCAGGATTGAGCATGCTACATCGCAGTATACGGAGAGTTTAATAATTATCGATCAACACCGCAAGGTGTGATTCATACACAAAGTGATTCATACACACGTTAATAGATACGAGCATTTGATTGGAGATACGAGAGTTCATGCGCGTTTACGTTATAAATTCAATATTTGTAAATTGTGTGACATTTAGTCCTTCTCGGTTCTGTTGAAGACCAATTACTAACAATCAAATTGTGATCGTATAGCATTAAATTACCAACTAGTTTTTTTTCTCGCCGGATTAATTTGCCCAATTATACCAGATCCAATAGAAGCTACAATATTTATATTTGATAGGAGCTAATATGTAATAGATAAGAGATAATTTTCAGCATCAAATTGACGTATTCAAAACAGAATATTATATGGATCCAATCAATCTTGTAAATTTATTCACAAATTTTTCGTAGCAAATATAAATTGGGTGTTGGTAATTAATGCCAGTATTAATGATCTGCATAATAAATACATGTCACAAGAACGACACGTAAAATTGCCTTATTTTTTTGCGTAATTAGTTGGTGAATTACGATCATAATTTTCAACGATTCGGCCAAAGAGCCATTGTTGCAGAAAATACTAATCGTCGACTCAGTCATCCGATAAGTCTCGGTCGTGCTGTGCTCAAATTGTCGAGAGATTTCAGAAAATTAAATTCCCGTTTAAACGCGTCCCCAGAGCGAGTGACTCGAGAATAGTTTGTCTTTTAGATCTCATTGTGTGATAGCAGTTTTCTCTTTTGTACTATATATATACGCGACTATTTCCTTATTTAAATTAACGACTTTAATTACCGTAGCGTCCAATCGCAAGATAATATTATCGTACAACATAAAAGACCTGCGATTGATCTTTATCACTGTCTTTTTTTATCTTTTTTTTTTCTCCATTATTGTAGTCAATACAAACATGCACATAATATAAGTCAATGTATTAATAAAAAAAAAAAAAAGATTATGTTGTTTTACGCGAAAATCCTCCCTCCTCCACATACACACACACATACACAAACACACAATAAAAATTCATTGGAATACGGCCGCATTATTTGACTATAAAAGTATGCAGATTATATCCTAAGAATTTTTGATATTACTTTAGAACGAAATTTTTGTGCTAGAGATTTTATATACATAAATATACTAGTAATATAAATAATATCTCTGAAAAATATATCAAAAATATAGTAATTAACGAATGACAAATATACATATATGTACTGTAAAAAAATATTTCTTTAAAGATATTTTTCTTCCTTTAACGCGTTATTTGCGAAACGTATTTTATTATTTAAATAAGAAGAGCTATATGTGTGTGTATGTGTAAAGATACATATAAATAATACATAATAATATTATAACATTATCATATTAAAAGAAAAATTAAGGAAAGAAGATATATAAAGTTTATTGAAATGGAATCTCTCTTTGTTCTGTTACGCAAAAAATATTTATCTTTTATTTCTACCAACAAAAGCACTTATATATGTATATATATACTTTGCTACATTGCAAAAAGGGATAATAGATAAAAACGCTTTTTATATTCAGCGCTCCATTTTCGAAGTTGTGAAACACACGAAGCAGGTCTCTCTATCCTTTTCAATTACGCGACGATAATCCCGACTGATCTTTCTGATCATTTTTCTCCAGATTTGAAGGCACAGTAATCAGAGCGTTTCTTTCCATCTATTTACTTAGCTCCCTCAAATATTAAGCTCAAAATAAACATTATTTTTATTAAAAATAATGAATAATATTTTAATCAAAATAAATTTATATAATTTATAAATAATACTATAACTTCCAATAAAATCCTCCTGTTATTTTAATCTTTTAATTTCAATTTTTTACATAAAAATCTTACAATCCTTTTACATCATAACTAACACTATTAGCTATACGACAGACATACCAATAAATGCGGATAGCCACAGCTCGGCGGTATAATGCAAACCACCATTGTTCGATGGTAATAGAATCTCGAGTAATTAAATAAATGTCATTCACTTTCATTTCAACATCTCTCTCTCTCTCTCTCTCTCTCTCTCTCTTTTAGAGTTGCTCTTCGATCAAGATTCCATCCATCGTGGTGAATTCGCCTATTATTGGAGAATTCTTTCTTCATTGAGAAAAACTCACAATCAAATACATTGATCTGATCAATGTTAAAGAAGAAAAAAAGCGAGATTTACAAAAGGAAAACAAAATTATATATCTCATGAAGAAAGATAAAAATCTCTTATGTATTTTAAATTTGACTACTTGTTTCAATTTATTAATTAACATTTTGACAAAAATAAAGTGTTAAATCGTGAAACACACCTTTAGATAATTCAATTCTTCATAATTAAATTCTACTACACATTTTATCTCCAAAATTAGCTTCAGCTTCATTTAGAGTCTATTTATTTTTTACCGTATTAAAAACATATTTTAAACTTTCATAAAATATCGAGTATATTTTTCGCGTAAAAGATGCACGCCGAAATACGCGCAATGCGATCTTAAGATAACGATAAGCCCTATAAACAAAATGAGACGAGAGCAAATGTAAAAAATACTTTTTTATTTTTTACTTTTTACGCGCAAGGTAAATTGTTGGCTCTATTAGCGTGATACATGTGCATGCGAGTTTAATCGAAACAGGCTTTAGTACAATGGTGTCTGCGCCGCTTGACTTAATTGAAAAGCTATGTGAGAAGTAGTTCGTGCGGTCGAGAGTAATAAACGAATAGGTAGGCGCGCAAATGTACGAGTTCTCGCTCTCGATATGAATACACTTATGGTAAAAACTGCTTTGCGTGTGCCCATAAAACAACCTATCGTCGACAAGTTTAATCCCCCTTCTAGCTCGTTCATTCTAAATGTCCTTTTATACAAGCATGCTTGTAACGTGAAATGCAATGCACTTGAAAAAGAAAAGTTTTTATTTTACGAAAAAAATCTGCTATTTTTATCAAAGATCCGCCAATTAAATATATTTGCTTCTATGTTATTTAAAAATATTGAATATAATAAATATGTAAAAATTATAGTATCTCTCTTAGTCTCACTCTTCCCCTTCGATCTGCTTTGGGTGACCCTACCAATAAGCTATTAGCGTTTTCAAATGAAGCAGGTTTGATTGCTTTGAGCAATTAAATCCAATTTGCCATGAATATATATTCGACCAGAAAATAGATTTTGTGTGTGAGAGAGAATTTAATTAATATAAATATATATAATACATTAATAATAATATAATAATATAAATAATATAAAGTTCACACGTTTTTGGTGCTATTTTGGCTTCAAAGAACAAGATTTTTTGTCCTGATTAATCATCAAACGCTTACTTGAAATATTTCATTGATTAATCTAATAATTCAAATATTTTTAATAACTAACAAGTCGGAATATACGACGTCGTTAATTGGTCTCAGAACAATCAAATTTGCTTTACTAATATTTTTAACATAAAATATATATTACAACATATTATAATATTTATTGTTATTGTAATTTATTATTTTTTATATTATTTTTTAAAATTTTTCTGAGAATAAATTTAAGTTGAATATTATTATTATGTATTGTAATTTTATTTCTAGTTTTCTCTTTAATGTCCTAACAATCCCTATAGCCCTAACAATCCTTATTTGCTGGCTGAACCAGCTTACATGTACCTCTCGCTATTTTGACCAGTATAAGCCGCTTATTTTGCGTAGACCATATCCATTCTTCAGGCCAGTTGGACCTACCTTTCGTTGCTCCTGGCCACTTGCTGAATTGATCTCGAACAAGAGATCGAAAAAGGAAATACATATTCCTTTTATCGTTGATGCTATTTATTAGCCGGCGAATAGCCGCAAGATTTTTCTTGCGCTTGTAAGGAGATAAACTCCTTCTTTTGGCGGCTAATTATTGTCGCCAGCAGATGAGCGCAAATATTTTACGCTCGTTGACGATCGTACAATTTTACGATCGTTCGTTGAATATTCATTTTAATAACTTTATTTTAACTGAGACAAAGCCAAATTATCAATCAAAATTTTGATTAAAAAATTATGATAAATATATAAATTTGATTAAAATTTGAATATTAATATATAATTTATTTAATATAATAATGCATATATATAATAATATATAATATTAATTTATATAATAATATATAATTTATAATAAAATAATATTAATCTACACAATATTTATGCCATTTGTTATCATATTATAATTAATTGATTAATTTTTGATCTCTCAGTTAAACTAAAGTTTAAGAACAAAGTCTACAAACAAATTCTACAACTGAATGAGCTATAAGAAATTAGGATAAAATTGCCGTGCGTTATAAGAATGAACCATGACACGTATAATTGATAAAATTACTATCGTTCTTTATTCAGTAAATTAAATAAAATCTACGAATTGGAAAAAAATGGTTTTCTATAATCTTCCTTCTTCAACTTAGACTTTAATTTTTTTTATATAATTTATATTTTGCAATAGATGCAATATATATTTAAAAAAACTTATTCAAAGTTATTCAACTGAATCTGTTTAAGCTCATCCATTTAAAAGTAACGGATTTATTACAATCTATAATCTATAATCTACATCTACAATCTCTATGAATCCGTTACTTTAAAATTAAATAAAAGTTTCATCACTCACCGGCACTGATGCGCAACAGCGGAGATTTGGTCTTGAGGCTACGTTGTCTGCAACACAAAGATATAAAATCCAAATTATAGCAACGCTTAAAATAATTAATATTTCAAAAAATTGTTATTGTATACACCGAATTTTATATCCGATGCGTATAATAATAAGGTATATAAATATGAAATACTTTTATAAACTCTAAAAAAGAAAACTATTTTTTAAATTAAAAACTTTTATAGTATGAGTCTCTCTCTTGTTTAAACTATTAAAATAATGATCGAATCGAATTAATGCATGTATGGGATTTATAAATAATTAATATACAAATAATAATACTCACCCTTGGGTTGCTCCGCCGGTGCAGGATGCCTCTCCTAGGCCTCCTCCTCCTCTCAGGATGTCAGGGTCGCTACGTTGATCTGAACATACAAATAGGAGATGCAAATTGTAGTAATGCTCAAAATAATTAATATTTCCAAAAATTTATTATATGCATTGAATTTTATATTTGATGCATGTAATAATAAGCAGATTAAAGAATAAAATACTTTTATAAATTTTGAAAAAATCTATTAATAACTGTAATAATTTCATACAAAAGCTATTAGCTAAAAGTAGAAACTTTTACAAGATTATAGCTTTTATATATAAATATCTTTTTCTCTAATTTTCTCTTATTTAAATTATATAACGAAAAAAATTAAATCACGCGATTAATTGCTTAATTTAAATTGCACGTTTGCAATTAATAATTAAATACAATTAATAGATATTTAATAGATAATTAATATAAAAATAAAAATTACTTACCACAGAGTTGCTCCACCGATGCCCGATGCCTCTCCTAGGCCTCCTCCTCCTCTCAGGTAGATTCACACGCGCGATACTTTAAACGGCACTCCCGCACTTTTATTAAAAAATACTTCCGCACTTTTACACACGCGCGATACTTTGAGCGGCACTTCCGCACTTTCGAATTTCGTTACGATCGAACCCCGTTTCACACGAGAATCATACTGCGAGTCGACAAGTCGGGAATTCACGATTACTCCGAGCTAGGGTTAAGCGAGCAACGGAAGAAGACGAAATCGATTGATGGAATCGACGCTCAATTCTTGTCCGCGCTTGTTCTCACCGAGGGCCGACTCGAACTTTATTAGGAACGATCACAGAGAACCACCAAGTTTCTATCATACAGACTGAAACTTACGCTTATCATAAGGCTGAGAGACGGGTCGAGAATGAAGATACCCAAGTCCTAAGTGTTCACAATTTAGATCACTTAGAAGATGAGAAATCAGCTTCTCTAGCGAGCGAAAATCGAACCTAATAAAACACAGCCAACTTTCCTCAATGCGATACAGTACAGCTGATAGACGGAACAAGATGAGGGAACGACGATTCAAAAATCGATCGAATTCTAACCGATTCGGGCCGAACCGTTCGTCGAAGCAGAGCGTGCCCCCAACAGCCAATTCTCGAACCGAAGTTCAAGATTAACCGCGCGATCATCGCATCTATATTATGCACGATCATACGTTGCTACGCGGCCGGCATTCACCTCAGCCGCGATACTGAGGCGTTTTAACGTTGCGTCTCCATTAATATATTAAATTTATTAATACATAAATATTTATATAATATATGTAACATTAACATTGTATTAACGTTACCTAATATCATATAAAATTAATTATATTAATAGGGTATTAATATATTACCGATAGCAACGCTGAGAGATATCCCAGTTAGTCGGCAACGAAGTACGATCCTCGAATCGTGAAAACGGGATAGAAGTCCGACGCGAAGACGCGAAAACGCGATTATGCGGTTACGCGACTCTCTCGTTGCTCGTACGCTCCGATGACGAGCAACAAGGCAACGCACTAAGTCCTCCACAGATGTGCGTGCCACATATGAGTCATTGTACGACTCGTGGCAATGCAGTATGGACACGCGACGACGCGAAAACCGTCCGCGGCACGATGACGGGACACGGGATCGGCGTCGCGACGCGAAAACCGTCCGCGACACGTTGACGGAACCGACGCCGCGAAAAGCCGTCCGCGGCACGATGACAGCGACGACGGCGTTGGGTGCTTGGTTTCCCCTTCTCAGTAACCTCAGGAGGCCTTTAAGGCCCTTAAGGTACCATCCGGGTACTATGCCCTCCCACCACGCCAAGGTTACACCCTGGGAGGGTATTATACGTATATAATTTTGTAATATGATACATATATATATATATATATCATATTACAAAATTATATACGTATAACGTGAGATTATATTTGAGAATAAAAAATACACATAAAAACTAAAAAAATTTTTGTTAATAATTTTCAACTTCTATCGTTTTAATTTCGAATAAATAAATTGCATGAAATATTTACTTTGATATGCGTTGTTAAAAAAATAATTATTGTCTGTTAATTTGAAATATATTATAAGACATATACATTGTAAAATTGTACAATATAAATGAAATGATAAATTCAGCAGAAATTAATTATTAGGCATTCAATTGATTGTTAGTCGTGATATGTGCAAGATTATATTTGAATATAAAAAATGTAGATGAAAACCATTAAAAAAATTTTATTAAATAATTTTCAACTTCTATCGATTTGATTTTGAATAAATAAATTGCGTGAAATATTTAGTTTGGTAAATAGTTATCGCTTTGATGCGCTTATAAACCTTTAATTATGAAGTTAATTTTACTTGCGGGCTGTTTGCTAATTGTTCATAATGATTACAAGTGACCACAAAGGGCATCTCAATCAGCCTAATCAAACATCAAGATCGTGTCCTAACCGATTTGTTATCGCCAGCGATAATTTAGATTGGAAAACACACATTACCAAAGAAATGAAAAAAGAACGAGCAATGTGTATATTTTAAAAATAATATAAATGAGGTAAATAAAAGAGAATATATAATAAATTACTCACTGTATACTGTTGCTCCGTACATTGCTTGATACCTTTCTAGGTCTTCTTTCCTCTCTTATTTATCCTTTGCTGTTTAATCATGTTCAATCTGTTTAACATTCACAGTCACTCGTGAAAACACAATTAATTATAATTAATCGTACATACAATAATTGCAGAATACTTTGCAAGGCACTCACGAACGAGGAAGTTACACGAGATATACATTTTATTATATCACAAGAGAACAATGCAGAAAATACGATTCCCGCTTAACATTTACACAAGATCAAAATCATGTGCATCGTTACAAAAATAATATAGCAATCTTTTTATTAATAATTATTTTATGCTCGCATTTTAAAAAATTATCGGACAAAATATATTTAACTATAAGAATTAATTAAATAAATAATTATTATCCGTAAATATCGATGATCAAAAGATCGTAATGAAATTTATTTATTATATTTATTATATAATTTTTAACCTTGTTAATTCCATTTTTATTTACAATAATGGATGATTGGAATTAAAAATTTGAAAAAGATTTATATTTACAATTACTTATATCCACAATACAATTGTGTCTTTTATTAAAAGTAAATTAATCATTAATTGTAATAATCATAATAATTTTTATTCTAATATTAATCGCGATTGTAATCGCGATCATTTAGGAAAAGTATTTAAGAATATGCGCAGCGTTTCGTATCATTACGTTACTGTTCGAGTGTCGCCGTACAAATAAGACCATGTATGTAAACGTAAACAATAGAGCCGCCAAGGCCAAACACTGTTATTGAAAAGTCCAAATATTTGCCAAAATATTTTACGTATTATTATATTATATGTTCACGTGGAATATTATAGTGTATAAAATATATTTGAAGTTATGATTAATTATTAATTGAACGAGTGATGTATTATGAAGTTTTTTGTTATGCTAATTATTCATTTTACGATTCGATTTAATTGCACGATAATCTTAATCCGAATCATGCCGTCAAAGGATAAAGCATTGGAAATATATTTAATACTTTAAATATTTTTAAAGAAATAATTATTGCTTATAAAGATCGCAAAACAATAATTCATAATTTTGATTTCGGTCTTGATTAAATGTGTATATACATCACTCGAAATGCACGCTAAAAGACCTATCGTAGCGATATAATTTTAGTTAATATTAAATTATAACTATTATTTAAGATAAGCAAAAGATAACTAATTATTAATCTTATCAAATTATGTCACATACTCGCGATCGCGTTTAGGAAATGAATTTAACGGAGCGTCTCGCACTATTACTTTACTGTTTGAATGTGTCCGTGCGACTGATAACACGTAGGAAAGGAATTCGAGCGTCACACCCCACTACAATTCTATTCAAGTGTCGCCGTATGAATGATAACAAAGCCTTGATACGTAAACGATAATGTTTACGTTGCGAATGTTTATGTTACCAAGGCCGAATATCATGTTATTGTTAATTCGCTGCCGAAATATTTTTCGTACTGTGACGTATATACAAACGGAATTATATTAAATTACACGGAAATTTTAAATTATAGATCAATTATTTAAATTAATATATCACGTAATGCATGAATATTACGTTATTAATACATGAATTCCTTTCCTATAAGAGAACTAGAAAATTCTGATTACCGCCGAGTTTCACAGTTCTACCATAGCTTACGATTAAACTATTAATGCGAGAAAGAAGTACAATCTATTCAGATTTTTTTATCTAAAAGTTGACTTGATTTTTGTTAAAAATATTTTATAATTTTTTTTTTCTCATGACAACTTTACGAGTAAACTCAGAATGGGATAAAAATTATTTAAGAATAGCATTTCTTATTAAATAACTATTCTGAAATGTCAAATGCGTTTTATAATTTTTTAGTAATATATATTTTACACGCGTATATTACCCTTTTAAATATTTAAAAAATTGAATTCTTTCAGCGACAAAAAGAATTAAAATATAATTTGAAAGAATACAAATAAAATTTAAAGATATTATGCGACACATATAATATTACAAAAATACAAATTCTTTTTCAACACGTGCTATCAATCTAAGAACGTTCCTTTTGCAGAACCTGATATTTATTCGTCTGACCCATTCTCGGATGATCTCGGAACGTTGCACGTTTTTTACCTGCAAGTTACTTTCATCAGCTGACTCTCATGTAGAGCCAAGATCCTAATTAGGGCTCGTACTATTCCTAAAGCGCGAAGACTCGATATGTGCCGAAGAGCGATGATGATTCGGCTAACTTTGGATAACAAATATTTCATAACGCGCGTGCAATCGATTCATTACCATTACGAGAACATGTCTAGGAACTGTAAATATGTGACTGATTTCGTCTATCCTGAGTTTGCCGAACTTGATTGCCGCTGTTCAGACACGCCGTCAAAAATTTATCACGACTAGCTCGAATTTGCCCCTTGCAGTGCCAATTATAGCGTCTATTATTAAAAAATCGAAAACCCGACGAGCGATTTGCAATCTCAATTTACTTAATGACTTTGCAATTTACACTTTCCAATATACATACATATTTCGTTACAAGTTACAGTAGTTTCAGACTCTGATTGCCTCTATACATAGTTTTGAAAATGTAATCTTGAAAATTATTTTTTTTTTCATCTTTCATCACGTTTAAAAATTTTTAAGTCTTTTTTTTTTAATAATTTTATACAATATTAAAAAATTTATTTGTTATTCGAAATTGATAAGAAGATGTTTTTATTCTTGTGGACAAATTTTAAGCATAATCAAAAGATTGAGATAATTAAATAATTAAATAATCACTCACAGCCAAATATATTTTAGATGAGCAGCGATAATCTCTCATAATTAATTCGTTACAGCTTCCTCCATGATCTTTGATGTTCCTCGATGATTCTCAATGTTCCTCGATGTGTCGTCGCACCGATGATTCATATACGATATTAAAACGCGCGAAATAATACGTTACGTGTCCTAACACAATTGAACGCGATCGATATCGATCAATAGATAATACGGAATGATAATTTAAATTATTCAATTATTACATTATCGACCGTCTCAAATTTACTCGGCACTCCCGACGCTTATCGCGTGCGACACTGCGCAAAAATTCGAAAAACAGACGCGCCATCATGGCGGACGCGCCGATATTTGGCGCGCAAATATCGTAGACAAGCAGATCGCTTACATCAATGAAATTCGTCGCGGCGACGAAATCTTTCGATTCTTCTCTTTCATGCTTCTCGATAATTCAAATGCTAAACGACATGGCTTATCGGACTGACATCGCGAAATATCTGCATATTAGAAATCGTTGCTATTGCTTTGACGGAGCGTGGAATGCATCGACGCATACCGAGATACGCGGTTATTTGTGATTAATCGCGAGATCGCGCAAGCCGATTAATGCACTGAGATGATTATCTGTCACTAAAATCGACATCCTCGACATTCGTCCGGATATGAAATTCGCCCGGGGCGAATTAAAAAGACGCGAAAAGACGGAGCGATGGCGATTTGACTGCACACCGACGACGCACGACTTCAAATAAACGGTTCGGTTCGAGATTCAATCACGTGACCACGGCTAATTTCGCATCACGACTACGCGACATAACTCCCTAGCGGTTACATAACTGTATCTATATCGTGCAATAAATAAATAAAATAATTAAATAAATAACTGCACATATATATATAAAATACTTCAAATACTATATTAATTGGATGTTATATACAATCTATATATATTATAATTTCTCTCTGTAATGTATGTATGCACACTGTGGTCATGTTTTTTCTTCTGCATGTTTTCTCACACAAAGTTGAAAATATTTGAAACGTACTCGTACATCTAGATATTTGTGCACTATGACTGTTGATTAAAAAATACCGCATTACCAAGCTTAGTGTAAAAATTAAATATATGTACACGTGTATACTTATAGCGTGTGTATATACTATAGAAAGAAATTACAATATATATTTCTTAAATTATTGTATATAACATTCATTCCAATTAATATGAATTTGAAGCATCGAGAGAGAAAGAGAGAGAGAGAGAGAGAGAGAGAGGGAAAGCGAGAGAGAGAAAGTGTTTACGCATCAGCATAGATTGGATTATTTACAAAGAAACACAAATTATTCTAAAAAAATCGGAATAGCTCAAGCGGGGAACGATAATGAAAGATAATGTGTCGTTGGCGAAAAACGAACGTCTGCGGGTGCAGAAGAGTGGTAATGGCCAAGGGTTTTGCGGTGGCGAAAAGCGACGAAAGGGGGTGCAGGAAGCTTGTTAACGCTCGAACCGAAAACCACAGTCGGTGTAACACGGTTACGATATTAACAAGCGTTTCAGCTAATTATCGCGAAGTTAGTAAAATGCGGCCGCACCGGGGACGGCTCCGCGATACGCTTCAATCGATAGTCGCCAATCTCGGAAATGGATTTCATCCGGTTGTTCGAGATGGTTATATCCGATAGATATCGACACTCGTGCATCTCTCTCTCTCTCTCTCTCTCTCTCTTCGCCTCTTTTTCCATCTCTGTATAATGTATCGTCTCTCCTTCCTCTATTTCTCTCTCTCTTTTGCCAATTTTTTTTATTCTTTTCTATTTGTCGGAAGCCGACGAGCACAAGCCATCTCTCGCCTCTCTGAATTCGCCGCTTGGCTGATTATTGGTTTTACATTATGTCGATAATATCTGACTGGCATCGCTACACTCACCTTCCTCTCCCGGATCTTTCTTCACAGTGTGTTTTTATTCAAACTTTTTCCACGAAGTATTTTAATGAGAAAAATTTTCTCCCGGAAATATGTGTGTGTCTCTTTCTCTCTCTCTTTCTCATAGATCGTACAATATATAAACTAACGGAATAATTGATTACTTCGCCTAGCGTTCTTTAGATCCTTTGTAGCTTTTCATATTTCACTATTTACTTCATTAAAAAGAAAATCATCTTACATAATCTAAAATTTATTTTCTACAGAATAATTTTATTTTCGATATCTATTGAAAGTATCAACATCAATCTTACTATCATGAAAAATCAAGTTTATCTAATAAAATATATTTTACATATAAATACATTTATGAGGAAAGAAAATGTCAAGAAGAAAAATATATACATATAATCTTTGTCTCTCATATGCATATAAAATTTATCGAATTCAGCGGAGAGCAAAACGACAATTTGTCTTATCTCCATCTCTCTGCCTATTCTTTCTTACGCCTTTCTTATCCTTAAATCTTGAATACGTCCAATTTGAATTTTTTGTCAGAAATCAGGCTTTTACCATGATCAAAATTTGTAAAAGACTTATCTCAAAGATTTACGGTCACGCCAATCTTTCGGCGACATAACGAGCATAAAACACGACCGTGCTCATTAGTTTTGATGCGCCGCCCGGTACCTGCCAGCTACATCGTCCTTCGTCCTTCATTTCCCCAGCGCCGTTCGTCGTTCCTCTTCGTTCTGCTCTGTCTCCATCAGCGACGACACGTCGAAGTGCTTTATTTCCCGTGGGCCGTCCAGAGTGAATGAAAGCCCAGCCGAGCCCGACAGGAAAGGCAACACAACACGCAGCTATTGTTTCTACAGTAGGTACGTATACATGTGCGGGTACAAAGTGACGGAGAGCGTGCGATTCAGGATATCGATTTCGAGTTTCGTGCCAATAGAACGCCGAGGGAAATAATCACTTATATGATTCAGATTTATTCGAACAATTTTTTAATCGATTGTTTTGATTGTTCATAGCTTGATTGCAGAAAATTCTCTTTTTTCATAAAAAAGTCTTCTTTAATAAAAAAATTTTATAAAACATTTATCACACACACACACACACACACATATACGTACCATACACATGTATTAATATATCCTAACAGAAAAGTGATTTTTTTTAAGAATGTTATTTATACTAGAATGAAAATGTGACAGTTCAAATCGGATTAATTGTACATTCAACTGTAGATTTAATATCGTAGCGATACTGAATAAATAATCATAAATATAAAAACTACGTTTAAAGTTGCATGTAGAAAGAAAATTCTATCAAATAAAATTTTTGCTTATCTATTTTAAGAAAAAGGCTAAACATTTTAATTAATAATGAGTATTAATATTAATTATTGTGTGCATATGTGTGTATCCTCTCACAAATCAATTTAAATAATATTATTAGAAACAATTTGATTAATTATTCTTGCTGAAAGATCCGGATATCGTATTTAGATTTCCTGTGAAATTTCTATCAGATCATATTTTCTGTGAAATACGGAATTTCACGCTCGCTTGGAAAAGTGGATGAAAATAAAACGCGCAATCGATGAGGAAAGAAACCAATGACCCTATAACGTACCGTTCATAGCTAGTCACATCTGAAAAACTACTGTATACCACTCGTATTAAAACTACATATTAAAACTACGTGTTAATATCTGCGAGAGTAAGAAAAATTCGAAAAAATATATTTAAAATATAAAACTAATTAGACAAAATAATTTGAAATATATTCTAATGATGAATAAAATTTATAAACATGATCATAAAAATATTAATAATTTTTTATTGATAATCGTCTAAAATTATAGGGGAATAATGAGTCATAATACTTTGAGACATTTGACTAAATTTTTGTTTCAATAGAACATATCCTATTGGAAGCTTTTTGTTTCTGTGCCTAATTTATAATATTGGAAAAGATGGCTTGCAGCATTACGTTACAATCCGATAATGGGCCATTACATAGATACGAGTCGATTGATGTGCTGTCAGATTATAGACATGAACGCATATAATACACAGGTATATAATTTGATGAATATATTTGATGAAGCTTATTTCGCGTGTATATTAACTTCTCGACTTTATGAATATCTGCATGCAACTAAAATGTTTACTTTGATATATTTAATCTCATTACTTTTTACCGCGTATAATTATTATTCTTTGATTTATATTTTCAAAGATTTTTAATTTTTAACAATTTTATTTAAAAATAGATATAATATTTAATGAAAAAATCTTATAATATTCTCGAAGAAGAGATCACGATGATTAATTACTTTCTCCTGTGTATCTTTTTTTTAATTCCATTCCTAATAGAATATTCTATTCACATAATTCGACAAGTCTCATCACGTCATGCACTGCGAGTCGGACTTAGAAGCTATTATCGATAATTTATTCAACCAAAGCACCTGAGCGTGCATTAGTCGCCTAATAGTCCATCAATTTATCTATATATGAATCGACCGATCTATAAACACTACGTAATCCATCTGAAGTTTCCAAACACATTCCGCTGAAAGCCACTCTTTGATCTTGAATAAACTCAGACATAGGCAGAGAATAATCCGGTGGCTCGATACGAAAAGGAAGTAGAATGAGTACGCACGTGTCCGCGCTTCAAACAGGAACAGCAAGTGGACGAGGGCGAAAGGGATCAGGATGAAGTGGCAAGGACACGAGGATGAAGAGTCATGAATATCGGTTTCCAATATAACACCCAAGATATCAACAGGCGTTAATTCCGAGTATTTTCGATACTCTGTGCCCTCTTCAATAAGATTGAAAATTCCGCTCGTGTATTTTAGACTCGCATCATATAATTAATAAGTGGTTTTAATTTTCACTACATGCATGTATTATACATATATTATAGATGATTATTCATAGTGATCAATAATTGATAGCTGTCGTTTGAATGTGTATTGAAAACTTAAAGTTTGTGGAAATTATAAATAAAGTATGGAATTTGATATCATATTCCTATTGTATTATTCCATATAAAATAAATTATGATTATCAATTATGAAGCAATAATATCATTTCTAAGAATAAGCATTTATACCGTTATTTTTAAAAAAGTTAAATTATTTCAACTCATATATGTTGAAAGTGTGTATAAAGTCGACTATCGCATAAAAATGTCACTCTGCAAAAGTTCTTGTGTAAATCAAAATGGTTAGAGTGAATTTTTCACATGGCTTAAGTTCTTGTGGATTTCTTTACACTGTAATTTTAATTCTGGACATATATATGAGAATTTTGTAGCAAGAATACCTGCTATAAAGAGAGTTATATCGTTCATGATAAGATAAAAGGGTCAATAGAATAAAAAAGAAAGTTAGAAACAAAAAGTTACTAACAAAAATTTTTTTCTTTTATAGTTAATAGTAAAAATAAATGTTTAATTATAATAAATTATATTGAATCTTCAAGAGCACTGATAATAAATAATTTAACTTGCCTTCAACGAATAGTTGTACATGAGAAAGAGAAAGAGCTAGACTATTTAAGTTGTTTCTATAATTAATATTTGATAAATAAATAAATATACACAGAGTAATTAATCCAAAGTATTCAAAAGTAAGCCTATATAAAACAGAAAAAATTAGATTTTTAAAAAAATATATAAACTTATAGACTCGATGATTCCAAGTAGATCTACGCAACATAATTATTTAAAATAAAAAATAGGATAAATTTTGACAATAATAGATAACCAATTTTGCAAATAGTGTTAATTGTTACGCTGTTTCCTTTCTCACAACATGGTACAATTCCGTTTGATATCTTCATTCCTTGATGTAGCTTTCACTCTTGTATTGCAATCGTGTCTAATTGCATCGTGCACAACCAGTTTATTCAGCGCGAGAGATGTTACTCTTGGAACCCCAAACAAGTCGGGGCAGACAAAGTAATTAGTTAAAGATGGTAATTTGATGGAGAATATTCAGTTCAATGGATGGTTTGGATTATCGACTGATTGTAAATGAATTGCATCTGAAGCCCAGACATAGAGACTTCATGCTTCATGCACGATGCGCAAAGCATTGTTGAAATATCAGTCGTATTAACCTAATTTTCCAATAATGCTAAGCAAACGGTAATCAACAATGTCAGTACACGGTGTTAATTTTCATGATATCGATAAATCATGCAGGAATCCGTTATTTTATAGATGTGAAGTATGGCCAGCTATAAAGTGACATTCTGAAATTTTTGTTAAATAAAATCTTTCAATATACATAATAATTATGATTACTAGTCAATATTTTTTTTCTATTTGCAATAATAAATATTTTAACTTCTTATATTGAGATTTTCTTAATTAAACTTTAGTTTATTTAAAATAAAACATAGAATAAATTTTACTTGTTGCATATAGAAAATCATAAATTAAAATCATTATCAATTTCAAAGCATTTTAGTTCAAAAAAATTGATCCCAAATTAATTAAAGCATCCATAGAATAATACTATATTAATATAACTACTATATAAATATTGTAACAATTTTCCATAAAACCGATCTATTTATATAATTTATATAAGCTATGTCTGTTTTTCATAACATTCATGAAACAATAAATTTTATTACTTACATTTTTTATTACGTTTTTTAATTAAACGATGATTAAGATAATATCTTGACTAAAATGCGAATAATTTTAGTCAAAGAGGTCACGTGCATAGTTGAGATTAATTTCCCATGAGGCTGTATATCCTCCCTATGGTAATGGATTAGCTCCCGTCTCCAATAAGTTGAGACTGATCGGATACACAATCACGTCACCATAATTTTCGTTAATGATAACTATATTAACGGATTATGCTAGTACAATGGGATTCAACCAATTGATCTATGTAACTGCACATATACTGTATATGCAGTGCATGTATTTATGCAATCAATTCTATGCGATATGTAAGATATAAAATGTATACAGTAAATATACATAGCCTATTTGAAATTTTTTTGTAGCCTGTGTATAGAACATTTTTATTTATTTTCTTATTTTTTATATGCTACATTTTTTAAGATTATATATATTATTTTATTTCATGCAATATTCTATTTTTGCTAGATATTTTTTGTGTAACAATAAATATAAAAGAATGTTGCATACATATGTGTATAATAAAAATAAAAATGTTCTTTTACTATTAAATAAAAATTTCTATGAAAATATACACATGTAATATACTTTCACATATATATACATTAATAATAATTGCTATCGCATAAAATAAAATTATTTTTTTTAATGGAACTATTCTCATTTCTTACAGAACTTTAATTGAATAGAATATACATTTAATTTTCTGCTTTTTCTAATTTTCTTCTCTTTTTCTCACTAATTGTAACAAATACATGTTACATGTTGCGTCTTGCATAAAAAAATACTAGCTGTTTGTGTTATATTAATACATAATAAAATATAAGAAGCAAATAATTTTCAAATAATCTACATAAATACATTTTCTGATTATTCAGATGAATCACTAATATTAAATTTTATCAAGAAATCCGGTCATATCTGATTTCTTTTATCTTTCCTTCAAAGAAAAAAATTCTGTTTGATGAAACTTCCGTCCTTATATATTATTTACATTCCAGAAATTTCAAGAGTGAAGTGTTTCAAATCAATTCATGATTTTCAGAATATAACTTTTAGCAAAGCGGAGAATATGCGCGAGATATCTGCAAACTAAAGCTGAAGAATAAGACAGTTGAAGGAAGTAAAGAGATTGAACAAAAAGAACGGAATGCGTTCGAAGAGAGCGATATAGAATGTATCTTCAAATCGGCTTTAAGATATGCAGAAGGAAAGTTTTAAAGATGCACACAAAGGCAATCGATAATATGATAAAGAAGGTAAATCTCTCTGCCAACAAGTCAGCACTTACTAAAAATCCAAACGATAGAAAAACTTTCAATATTCTGAACAATAAAGATTTTTTTGTACTTTGCGACATAAAAAATATCTTTTCCATATTTACAAAAAAATGCAATATAGCAATGTAAAAAATATGTCAATACAAAAAGTATCAATATATTAGAAATTAAATAATTTAATTTAAAAATTAATTAATTAATTAAATAATTTAAAATTTGCCACATACATGTAAACATATCTTCCTTTTCCAATCCTTTTAAATCTTATAATAAAATGAGACGTACATGAAAATTATCAATTTTATAGTTTTCTAATATCTTTATATTAAAAAATAATCCACTCTCTTAATATAATAATCCTCAATTTCCAAAAATTCAAAATAATTGTAATGAAAGATAAAAATTTATAATATTTAAAATGTTTTCTTTTAAAGATTTATACAATTAATCTCGTAAGCTGCATAGCTAATTATTTTCAAGCACAATGTTAAAGAATTTTTTTCAAGTGATCTAGTAATTACCGAAAAGTAAATTATATTAAATTAATTTGTTTTACCAACAAAAAGAATTTTACGAAAATATTACATTTTATCATTTACCAAAAAAAAAAATAATTTTAGTTTTAATCGCGGTAAAAAGAAAAATTTGATATTAGTTTTATTATTAGTACATCTAACAATAAGTAATAATAGTTATCACATTTTTAGCATTTCTTTCCATTATACATATATAATTACAATAATGTGTTTTGTTTTTTTAATACAGAAATATTATAAATAATTATTTATATATTACTATCCATTATATATTATTATAAAATTTGCACTTTTTTATGGGTCATCTTAGTAAATATATGATCAACGAAAGATAACAAGAGATCCAAGGAATATATTCTTAAACTTCTCAGCTGTAGGATATGAAAAATATAACTATTCCTGCAAACTATAATGCAGTTCTTATTCCTATCAGTCGTTGCTTCGTGTTACCCTTCTTGTTGACCGAAAATGAGACGTAGCTGCCAACCATCTCACGATAGATGACAGAACCAGCGTGAATCGGCAACGATGGGTTCTTCTCATGTCTATGCGGAAATGGTGGTCGCGAATTAGCTACCTGACCTGTCGCCAAAATGACGCAATGGAATCTTTCATCGGCACTTATCACTTATACATACATCGGGTTATGCAGCGATAATTACCGCGCAGCCGCAGAAAGTATCGTGACAAGTAAGTAGACGCGATAATTCGCCTACAACGATCTGATTAGATCGCGACGCAGTATATTATGCTTTTTACGTTGTTACGTAAAAGCGAAGGACGGCGCCGGGCTAAAAATAGACACGTAAGAGCCAAGCTATTTCGTGCCGTTTCTTTCGCGAGCTTATCTTTCGCGTTCTCTCGCCACTCGCCGCCATCGCGTCGCGGCCGAAAAAGAAAGCTGCGGGGACAGTGCTGCGTATTGCATTCCATCGGTTTTCCTCTCAAGGTCAGATAGCCCACCTTTCAGATTCAATTCGTGCCGCCTCGTCTTTAATACCTTCTCGGGTACCGGGGCTCCCGCATACCTGACAGTGGTTCTCATAGTTCACGCGACGAGCCCGCCGATCGTGCGAACAATGAGGAACTGATGATGCCGAAATTTTAATTGTTCTAGCATCTGAATGACTATTCAATCATAATTCAATCGATCATGATTTTCAACTATACGGAATTACTTCAAAAACGAACAGAACGACTTCAATAAGTAGTCCAAAATACGATAATCGATCAAATATACGTAGTTTATTCTGTTTAATTAACGATTCTTATAATATAAATCTATAAATTTGCAAATGTAATTTTACAATCACTATATATTAAGAGCCTCTAAATCTCTTTATTCATCTTCAATATATTTCTCTTCAATCTACAATAATATCATTACATAAATTAAACGATTTTGGTGCCAATTTCTTTGTTCATTAAAAGAAAGATTGGAAAACAAAAGAAAAAAATTAATAACCATCGTAATCAAAGCAATGCAGTAGCATTAGCGGTTGGCAACCAGCTGGGATTTCCTATCAAACATCTGTGTGTTCCAGAACATTCCAAGTATTCCCTATCACCAGTATAATACCCAATGAAATGATGGAGACGGATCGATAGGCAGGGATCATCGAGTGACTTGTTGGAACGGAATTTTCAAAGACTGCCAACCGCTGCTTAGCGATGGACGGATAAAAAGACCGTCGCCTCAGAGACAGCCTTTACATTCGTCGGCAGACGTTAGGGCGCAGCCATACGCACACGATCATACAAGCCGGAAAGTGTGTGTGGATCGCGGTTACCGTGAGTCTTGGGGTAGGGCAGTGGAAATTTCCACTGTGCCCGCTGGGACGGTCAATACTCTCTCCGTGCTGTAACGCGCACCGCACAACGGTTATCCGGATTACAGGCAGTTTCAGATACGACAGTGCGCACCATTACGGCTTCTTGCTTCCAGAGAATCCCCGCTAAGAGATTTAAATTTTCAATTAGACCGATCAAACCGCGGTTCTGTAGAATCTCGTGTTAGATATTCTGAAAAGAAAAATGAAACCGACTATGACTTATTTAATTACATTTGAGATTATTATTCATGAAACGTTACTCGTTACAATTGTAAAAAGCAATATCTTTTAAGACATTTTTCCAGTATTCCAAATTTTTATTTATTACAAATGAGATGGAAATTTATCAGTCTGTAAATGTCTTTTATATATATGGTATTCTAATTGTTGATTGATTATCAATAAAAATGTATATAAAAGATAAATCGAAATCCATGTAAAAGTAACATATGTTACAAATAGTCTATTGTCTATTCCATCGATCAATGAAGTAACGGGTGTTTTAAAGTTTGCGCAAGCGTTATATAAGTCTAATGACAATCTCGACTTTATACTCGAATATTGAATCGATTTCAGCACCATCTCGACGTCACCGCCAGGAATCGGTCTCGGGCTGAGATCGGTAAATTTGACGAGCCACTCGCGGTTTTTCATGCTAGGAAGAGACAGATCGAGCACTCATGCGAGGCGTGACCGACGAGCACATTATTTTGACGTGATGCAACGTTACCTTAAACACGACGAGATCGGCGATGTATTTTTTGGCAGCCGATACGTTAAACCGTCGATCGATGTGCCAAATACTCGCTTTATCGTCTTGCCCCGTGCCGCATAGACCCCGGCTAGGGAACGTGGAAATAGCTCACAGGGCCTTTTGCGTCTAGCAGCCGAAGACTGTCCTGAGTAATCTCCGATGAATTTTCTCCTATAATGATTTTCAGGCGAGGTTGCGTTGATAGGCTGTCAGTTCCAACACGAATTCAGGCAACCAGAGGTTGCAGTTGAACAAAAATTTACATACAATTCCCCTCTTTTCAAGGACCCCTACTTTCCGGAAAGGAAATGAGGAACATATTTTCTGTTTATGAATTAGCTTTTTACATGTTGTTCCCAAATAATCAATCGATGCTTTCGAAGTTATTCATTTCATGAAAAAAGTATTAATTTATATTATATACATTATTAAACTCTCTATAAGAAAAAACTTAATTAAACATCGGACAAAAGCAATATGAAAGTATAATTAATCAAAATATAATTATCTTTTTTTTCTTCAATGAATACAAACGATTGAAATCAGAGTATAATTTAGTAAAAATTGCATCAAGTATTAGAACGATAAAAGTACGTCAATTAATTATATTGTTTTTTTTTTGCATCTATCTCAAAAATGAAAATCAAGTTAGAAAAGTTTTCAGTGCTCAAAAAAAAAATAGTCTCAAAAATGTTCGACAACTTGAAATACTCCTCGAAATTCCGTTCAATATCACGTCGCATATTCCAAGATTCACGTTGGAAGCGTCGAATTAATTTTAGAATACATCTCGCTATATATTCCCAAACGTACTTGGTCTCTCGTTTCAAGTTGCACGAGGTGTATACATGCGGATCCGTTGCATCCGTCTATCGATCCTAAGACCGGCAGCCGTTCTGTCTTATGCGCGTAACTTTTCAAAACGGATGACAGCTAGTAGCTTGTTATTAATTGCAGCATAAAGATTGAAGGTTAACAAAACGCCTGACAGGCGCCAACGCTATTTACTGATGTTTATCCTAATCAGCAATTGTCGCACAATACGTATCTTTAAAACGGCAAATAGATAGCATAGTTTCGAACATTTAGGTGAATGAAATGTACAAAGATCAATAGTAAGAAATTAGGCTTCGTTCTTTTTAAACCCGCGAAATACTTGGCAGCCGTTGCCGCAGCTGTTTTAGACAGCGTGCAAATGCAGATCAGTGTAATAGAAACGTAGAAAATGACGGTGTCATGTTGCGAATCCGCGAACCCATTAAGTGAACATCAAATATAAATTAATTTATTTTACCGCAGATCTAATGAAAAAGATAGAAATCACAAATAATATAAATATAGATCGATAGGAATTGTGTTTCATTTCAAGAAATCTTTACAAATGTATATAATATTTCATAAAACTTGAAAGCACACTAATGACATTGTGAATTGAATTTCTATAATGAATGCGAATTGAATATTTGTTGAACAAATATCTGCGTTCTTTGTGACTTTAAAATACGAGCAAAAGTTAAAAAAAAAAAAAAAAAATAAGGAGAGCGAGACTAAAACTCACAGACATTTGAATGATTTATATGACTACCGTAAAAATACGACGGTGTAAAGTTGAGAACGTTCTATTCGTGCAAAGTGAGCTTAAGAGGCAAGATTTCTCCAACGCTTCGATGTACAGCCTCCCTCCTTTGCGCAGGAATATACTCTCACAATCAGCAAAGGAACGGTGACTCACCAACAATGTAAGCGCAGTCATGGAATGATTTGAATGCAGAGAGAATCTTTAAATAACTATTTTTAAAGACATACTCTTTTCTCTTTTTTCAATCCCTTTCTCGTATGCCTAAAATGAGATAAATTTAATTCTTTCTAACATTGAATCAAATATTAGGAGATTGATTTATAATAGACATACACTATACAGCATATATATAAACAAAAATAATCTCTTTTTAACAATTTATTTTTATAAAATATAAAATTTGCTTACATATATATTTAGATAATAATACAAATTTATTTGTATTTAACAAATTATGTAGTCTGTTTCGAGGAAACAAAGCATTAATCATTATCATTCCTACATCATGGTATACGAGATATTATATATGCTCATTAACTTGCAATTATACAAATATGTGACAATTTAGAGGTAATGAATGGATTGTCTGCGCAAAGATGTCATTCTAATATCGCCTTCGTCATTCCCGCAATTATATATCAAGCATTTAACTCAAACTGCCAATTACTTATACCATGTAGTTGCAAACATACACGCCCAATGTATGCACAGAATTTCCACACATTAAAAAATAGAAATATGAAATTAAATTTTACGACAAAAAAAATTATCGATACGATAAAATCTCAGCTGATGAATACGATATTTGCATAATTAATTGTTTCAAATAATCAATTTATACAATTTATACATAATACAATTTAATTTAAAAAGAAAATAACATCTATATAAAATTTTATAATAAAATAAAATATTAAAATAAAACAAAAATTTTGTAAAAAGGAAAAGAGAGAATTTTTTTTCATTTACGTTTGTATTTTGTTATAATAATTGAATTTCCATAAACGCGCAATATTGTGAGATTGATGATTATCGATGATATAACACAACGCGAATGTGATATAACACATCCGTATAATTTTAAACATAAGAGGTAGTAATTAATAGGTTTTGCTTGTTACCTAACAAAACTATGGCGCCATCCATAAGTATCGTGACGAGTGAATTGTCAAGCACACACGATGACGAAGAACTTTTAGCGTATAATCATAGATTGCATAACATAATTTTTATTTTTATTTTACAATTAAATATCTTAGCCAAATCATTAATTTTTATTAATGCGCAAAAGAGTACTTTTACCAAATATTTATAAGAATATAATCACGTTTAGATATTTCAAAGATCGCATAGATGCAAAATTGCGCAATAAGATGCAAATATTAAGATGCAAAAATTATTTTGACAATGCAATTGCAAGTATAATAAAATATTTTTTTATAAAATTACAATTATATAACAACGAAATTGCGAAATTAAACATCAACTTGATAATTTCGTGAAGGACTAGAACGTTATATATACATGTATATATATATATATATATTTAAGTGTGTGTGTGTGTGTGTGTGTGTGTGTATGTGTGTGTATAATCAATAAATATGTCATTAAAAAATAAAACGTATAAAATAAAAAGTTTTCTGATAAAAAACTTTAAGCTAAAACATTGGAAACATCGTGACTATACGGCGACAATAAATATCGCGATATATGCTCCAGACTGGCGCCAATATTCCTATAGCTACCTGCACATTGTTGCACGCATATGCATATACAAATACAAATACATGTACCAAGCGTATATCGATAATGCAATGCTTATCGACATTTCCGCGTAAAGGCACGTGATACCGGCGATCGTGTAAACTTTGTACAGCAACAGTTCGATTCACGCATCGTGGAATCAGGATTGTTGGACCACGCGGATTCATCGAGCGATTAAAATCCCCCTATTTTTAAGCAGCGTCTTTATATCGCAAATTCCTGTGTCGCTTCGTCTCGCAAAAAATGTGACTTTATGCGCATTTTACATACGTTGGCATAAAAGAAACGGCGACTCGACGTTTGTCACGCCTTGCTATTCGTGTATTTCTGTAATACTTCGCCTCCGTTAGCGAACAAAGAACGGTAATTCATGAATGCGTTTCATGCTTTTTTTACGACTCTTTATGGTCTTAATAGAATAAACTATACAACCACTAAGCCATTTAAAAGATATTTCTGTATTTCCAAATAATAATAAATTTGTTTGCTATTTTTACAGGTACCGCAAAAACACTTTAATGTTTGCAAAGTTACAGAAATTCTTTATTCTCGAATCTGTATATAAAACAAAATATATATATATAAAATATCGATTTTAAAAACAAACTATATAAGATGCAGAATAAAATATGTAAATTATTAGTTTTTAAAAATATTATTATTTAAATATTACTGATATAAAACATTTCCGGTGATATAAAAATACATTGTAATAAAAAATAATGTTCTAATTTTATACAAGCGTACAGCAATATCTTTTTATAAAACTGTCTATTTTATGAAGTATAAAGATTTTTACATAAATGTCAAAAACATATATTATTATATGTACGAATTTCAATCAAACTCCGTGCGAATTTTTTCATATTCATTTAATAGCTCTTTTCATATTTAATTCATCTATTGTAAATATCATTTTTTTTATTGCAGATCTAAAGAAATAAATTTTGGAAAATGGATTTCTCCAGGGCCATGTGTGCACGCACATTTATATGCACATAGAAATATATGCCCTTTCCCTTTTTTTTAAGTATGTATGTAAAATAAGTATGTAAAATAAGGTATAATTTTTTTATTTCCTCTGACGCGATGTAGGATGCGTCTGGATATCCCAGGTAGCATTTGTTTACATGCATTCAGGCCCACATGGGCATAGGCGACTACGTCTCTCGTATACGAGCGCAGCCAGAACTCGAAAGCACGGGTCTACACGATAAAACGCGGCCCGCGAAAGGGTGTCTTTCCAGAGAGCGAAAGGCACCGGTCGTTTTATCGTACGAGCTAGCATATTCGCGTTGACGTCGGTAACGCAGGCCGCCTTTGAAATTGTGTGGAAGAGCTTGAAATCATTCACAGATGTCATCAAGCTAATTGGTATACGCCGGTCGTCATCACTGGACAACCACGTGGCCGATCGGCACCCACGTGGATGATCGGCACCCACGTGGATTTGCGCGAATCAACTGTAGCCGGTTCTCCAAGCGCGGCGATCATGAGATCGAAATGTATCCTGATGCATTGCGTTGAATAGCAATCACTCATATACGAATACATGATGTTAGTCACATTGTTTCGCATGTAACTTACGCAAAATATCTAAAACCATGAGCAGCAGAAGGAAAAATGTTCATTCTCTCTACTTTTATTCGTTTTGCATAAAAAAGTTTTTTTTGTAAATATAAAATCAAATTGCACGAGAAAGGGATATTATTAATTAAACCAGTCCATTAGCAGAAGATGTTTTTGAACTATGATAAAATAAAATATTTTTTAATATTTTGTAGAGAAGCATAATTAAAACTGACACATTTAAAATTTGCTTTAAGTTTTTAACATTTCAACTTGCTGATTGTAAAACAATTTAAATTTCGACTATCTCTAAACACAGTTTAACTCATATGGTGTAAATTCTTAATTTAAATATATATTCATACTTATATTTATTATTAATAATTAAAATAATTAGTGAAGCTTAAAATTCCATGACATTATACAGAATTATGCAAATATTGAATGTTGAAATTCTTAATATACGTACATAAAAATATAATGTATGTTTTTAAAGTATTATTATTATTATTATTTTGAAAATGTCATCTCCAATGAAAAGCGTTATAAGAAATGTTATAGTTTTATATCGGAAATTTGACACCAAATTTTCCATAAGCTCGCGCGAGAAATGGCACTACAATGCGAGCACATAAAACTTTCATTGTTAATTGCATAGGATAATTGACTAATAACAAGCCAGTGAAATATAACATCATCATATAAATTACCTTGATATTAACAATAACTAGAATTGCTAAACGCTGAGACAAAATTAACTGCAAATTAAATGCAAACTAAATGCAAATATGCTAAAAATGTAAAAATGCGCACACAACATATAATTCTACTTTAATTTAAATATATAGATTCGTTTTATAAGACAGTTTATCACGTAATTGCTTACCCATCATATTCATAAAGAATGAGAGTTTAAAGCCTATTAATAATTTTTACTGCATATGCAAATTGTGTGTGTGTGCGTGCATATCGCAAAATTTATGATAAAACTTCGAAAATGTATTTTCTAATGTTGCAGACCAGTTTTCTCAGCGAGAGAAATTTATATTAAATAATATTAATTTTAAAAAATGCTCTATGTAAAAAGAATATATTCAGTTTTTCTCATAGAGAAAGCTGTTTTTTTTTAATTTCTCTTCCTCTGACCCTTTTGTATTGTGATAGTTATTGATTGGGCGTACAGTGCATGGTACAATCGATTGGAATTAAGTGACGCCGCACAAAATGCATCTTTCTGTCAAACCCGCACGAAAATGTCGTGTCGGTCGACCTACTTCTCAAAGAAATACGAACTAAATACATAAGCAAAAGATCGTCGTGGACAGCGAGCATAAACGTGAAACTTATTCTCTCTCTTGAGTCGCACAAAGTAATAATGCCAGCCAATCGTATAATGTTGCAACGAAATATCGTCGCAGACGCGCAGACGATAATTTATCGCGGAGAAAGATATTTCATCGCGGTTTCGTTGAAATGAGAGATATTTTTAGCAAGATTCCCGAGCAACATTTAGGCAGTGCGGATGGATAGAGTTGCAACTCCCATGATACACCGCTATGGCATGAAGAATCTAGCACAAGATATGACGTAAACTCTCAATGTTAATCTTGGAAACGTAAAGGAAATTGACGTTTACCTGACACGACCTGGGCGCCGAGACGTCGCGTCGACGCTCCTGCAATTGCGTCGTTCGCGCGAGGAGTCAACTATTTGAGCGAAATCGATAACGCGGTAAAGGATAATAACCATTGCATATATGTACATACAGTCCTGATATGCGCGCGATTTTCTTTAGATCTTCTTTATATCACGCGGTCTTCTTTAGATCCATTTCCAAGCAGACAAATACTAAGAACAAACTAATCTCTAATTATAAAAAGTTATAATATCTGATACAGCAAGTTATGCGCATTACTTTTCTCACGCAAAGATTCTTTAATATATTAAAAATAAGAATAACAGAAAACATCTCATGTGTATGTGTGTGTTTGCAGATTTAAAATATAATATTTAATATCAAGATTCAGTATTCAAACTAAAAAATAAAATAAACTAAAATAATCTATCTTGACAAAAAGAATTGATATTTCTCCTACTACGCAAAAAAAAAGAAAAATTCTATATTCTATATTCAGATGTTATATTTTTTACTTGGACCAATTATTTCAGACATTCTGCTCGTGAATAATTAATTTTAAAGATTCAAAATTTCTTCAAAAATACGAAGCGTGTGTATGTATGTACGCATGTAAACAAAACGCTTGTAGTTTGGTATTACGTTCTCTTCTCTTATTATTATTCTTTTGATATTTAAAATAATTTAGATACACTTCGACATCAATGGAATCACATAAACAATGGCGCGATACTCGTATTAGATACAGTACGGCGGCAAAAGAATTTAACTGAAAAGAAGGCCACGGCGTAGTAGGCCAGCGTGGTATTGATTTCGGTTCGCCGGAGTTGCTCTCTGCATCCGCGCTTTCAGTGTCACTCGAGTACGGCGTAGATACGATAGAGGTAGAGAAGGACACGGTAAAGGGGGGTCGGGGGGAGGGACGCGGAAAGGCGACCTGGCCGCCGCTCTCATTCACAATGGGTTCATATTTCACGCAACGCAACTCTGCGTAGAAAATGATGACGGAAGGCGTACGACCGAGGAGCGCAAATCTCTCCGTTATGCATCCCCGGCGGCTCTCCCGTCACGATTCCCGGCGGATCCACGACAGATCGACCCCGGGCACCTCGTACATCGAGAAAACGAACGCGCGACACCATCACCGGAAAATGTCGAAGCTGTTTTATAGACTAGATTTTCAGATTTTTTCCTCAACATTAAATAGCAACCTCCTTAAAATAGTTACAGCCTACATTTTTTATTCAAATTAATCAATTTTTCAATAAGCTTACGTGTGCTAATACATGTATCAAAACATTTCAATCATTGTATAAGATTTTATCTTATTGTGAAACACCACTGAAAGGACTCTAAACTCGGAGAATTCGCTTTTTAAAACAAGCGAATTATCTTATAATAGGAATGCGAGCGATAAGGAAATACAATATCATATTATTTTAGATATCTTAACAAAAGAGTTTAATTGAAAACACATGCAACTTATATTACATTTAATAATAGCATCTTGATAAGGTTTGAAACTAAAACAATTCACGATTTTTATTATCGAATAATTGACATATATGCAACAACAAGCTACTAATGAATATTTTCAGCTTGTGAATCGCTCGGCAATCTTGAAACATGTGAGGCAACATAAAGCTTGTCGATAACCGATTAATTATCACCGTGCATTGGTACGCGCGTGCGGGAGTGGTTTGGAGAACCGGTGCATCGGATTGCAGCTAATACTGGTTTCCCTTGAGCACGCGAATCGATCGCATAGATGCATCGAATGAGAGCAAAACGAGCCTGTGAAGGAGCTACGTCGTCCTTGCTGAGAATCTCAGACGTCGTTTACAAGGCCGATTATGCTGCTTCATTGAGCCGCCTCATTTAATCATTATTAGCGAAGCTTTCTCCTAGCCGCGACAAAAGCGTTTGACGACTTGGGGTTATTCGCGAGGGTATTTCACGGTTACGTGATTAACATTTCGATATGAATTTAATCGACGCAAAGATATCATTATCATAATAGCGAGCTGTGACAGATGTCAAGCTCGGCTGCCACGCAACACGTAACACGTTAAAAAAGATTAGATATTGATTTTTTATCGTTGTATGATTTATTGAATAACTGTATACATATTTGGTCATGTATATATGAAAATTTATCTCTGTATCAGTACTTGGAATTAGTATAATATCTAATCAGTCGCATTTGCTGTGAAAAACCGATTAATTATAATTTTTGACACATAGATTAGTTTGGCTATCAATTTTTTCAAGCAATATTTTATATATTTTATAACTTTCTTCCTTTTAAATTAAAATCATGAAAGTTTCTCGCGAAGCAAGATAGAATTATAAGGAGATCGCAATCATAAAATGATTTCAGCTTATATGCCGGCATTAAACGAAATGATCGATTTTCTTGGTAGACAGATCTGCTTGGTGCGTCAGAGAATCGGGCGAATTAACGATGTTAATTTCTACGTCAGCTCCTGCCACACATGTGCTAAACTATGATGACGAATCGGTGCATATGTATTGGAATCGGCTGGATGCTCGGAAGTCGTACGCATCGGAATGAATACATGGAAAGGAATTATTATTACGATTCTACGTAGAAATAATTGCTTCACAAAATCAAATAGATTCTTTTCTAATGAATAGCTTTTGTTCCTCCTAAGTAACGTACAAATTATGTAGAAATTATTAGCAAAAACAAAACACGCGATAAACAAATTAGTTTTTTTATTTGACTAAATTAAATTCAGAAAGCATCATAAAAATATCTAGATAGAAATTTACAAGTTTCTTCGTTTCTTTATTTTTTGACAGCAGTCTAATTATTTTAACAAATATAAATAATATAAATATTTTTTTATATTAATATAAAATTAAAAAATATTTGATTTTTACAACAAATATATATATATATATATATATATATATATATATATATAAAACATAATCGTATAAATAATGATTCATTCAATGCAGATTTTCCATCTCCGCTGGATTAGAGACCAGATATAAAGCGGAGTAAAATAAGGTCAGTGTTAACGACCATGATATATAGAACAGATATAAGATTAGACAAATACAAAAGAAACGTATTCCCCTGACGGTTATTATACACATTGCTATTGTCAGTGAAACACGATGTGTTAAACGGTGATCCTCGATTTATTATTAGTCGATATCCATAGCCGATATCCAGAATCATACCAATGGCATTCAGTGACGCACGTCAGTGAAATTCATGTAAAGAAACTCAAATATGTATCAAATGTGGCCCAGATTTATCGCTGCTCTCTGTAGTCATTCTTCAGCGAGTTTAAAATTCTTTTTTTAATTAAAATTTTATTTCAAATATCAAAACTCTTCAATATCAAATATCTTTGGCGTAGAATATCAATTCAATTGCTTTGTAATTGAATCTCAAATTACATTTTAAAAGTTTATTTGAATTTGATTGAAAAAGAAATTCAATCTTTTCAACTGTTACAAATTTTATAATTGTAGTTTTTCTAATTCTATTTATGTAATTATTTATAAAAAGAAAAACAGATCTTCCTTGAACATTTATTTTAATAATTGATTTTTAAATGTGCGACGAAAAAATACTAATATATTTGTACTTGTTATACCGTTTGAATATTTTACAGGAAAACGCATTTTCTCCTGTTTTTCATAAAGTCATTTTTTTATTTCTTCGTAATTCCCCCTATCAGATATAAAATGTGAATGCATTATCTTTGCAAAGAAATATTAAAGGAATTTCATATGACATAACACTCATTATACACATGTAACATAATTATATATCATGCGCTTATAACGTCATATCTTATACTCCGTTAATCTGTCGAATATATAATTTAATCACTACGTGACATTTGATCCAAATACACCCCAGTTGATATGGTTTTTATAATAACAAGAACAACATGTGTCTTTAACAAATCGCGTGCATGTCATAATCTTATGTCTTTTAAATCTCATAAAAAATCTATTGAAAATTGAGATAATAAAAAACGGATATAAAAAATATGTATAATATTCCATATGTTATGTACATATGACATAAATCAGTACTATAAAAAAAATAAAATATAAAATCGATTGCAAGAATGGTATATCTAAAAAAATATATATATTTATGTCAAAGTATTTAAATATTATAATTAAAAATCTTGCTTGATAAGCAGATTTCTACATGTTTAACAACTATATTAAGAAATAAATAGAAACTAATTATATCAAATTAATGTTGAAAAGTGATATTCATTACGCGGAAAAAGATTCTTCTCTTAATTAGTTTGTGAATTCTATTTCTATCGTTTATTTTCAATTACTGTGATAAAATATTAATGGATTGCATTACGCGAATGCGTGATTAAAAACAGCATATTATGCTGTTCGTATCGAGTCATCGTATTTCAAAGCAACTGATTTGCGAAATCTCTTATTTACATTTATAAAATATTCGAAGGTTATTAAAAGCACGCAGCGAAGAGATCATTTTGACTGGTTTATTACAAACATAAAGGACGAGCAAAACACAAAAGCGTTTTTGTATTATCTAACAGCTTGTCAAAGTTCAATCACGTTGCGCTCGCCCTTGCAACGCAGCACAATTGCTTCATCCACGCAAACGCATCCGTTATTTCTCGCGAGCCACTCACGTAGTGCGTGTGTATCCGTAATCTGGCAACGGTCGCGTGTGTAACGATATGCTGGCAAAAACGCTTACGAGGCTGTCGCCAAAACCGAGACACAGCGTCACGGCGTTAGGCGCCGTTCATCGCAACGCCATTACGCTAAAAATAACGAAGTGGATCTCTGATGGCTTTATTCAGATATGCACGGATATGTCAATCGGACACGTGTTTGTGTGACACCCGAGCGTCGCGACATCGGGCGACTGTCCAAACCGTGCGCCATGAGACCAGAGAGAAGAAATGTTTGTAACATTGCGAATCATATTTTCTGATTCTTCTTTTCGTCTATGCAATGTTAACGTTTTGTATTTCGCAGAAATGAGTTCATCTTTCTCGGAATATTTATTTGCTCGCTACTACACGCCAATCGTCAAAGTCGCAATGAGCGCATCGATCGCCATGCAGTATGTCCTTCTATCCTATACCTGTATCAATTAATATCTTAAAAGATTACGACGTTCTGGATTAGTCATATATATATGCGCGATAAATACAAATTTTAAAAATTTATTGATGTCTATAAAATATATATTCATATAATATTCACGTAAGATGCGTTACTTAAGTAACTTTAAATGAAAAAATTACGTGAGTCACTTATTGAATAATTAAATAATATAAAAGTAATATAAAAGTAATTTGATTGAAAAATGATAATATTAATTAGATATCAAATAAAAAAATTTTATTTATTACACCATTACATTTTATTACATAAAAATTTATAAGAAAATTATTATATTTTAATCATATTTATCTGCTTTATGTAACATTTTATATTTTATATTTTATTATTAATTACAGCAATGTTTTTATGTCATGAAATCTAAACGATTATGATATCTCTGCTGAGAATAAAATAAATTTGTGATATATGATATTACGAATTAATTGTAAGTTTTTCTTATTATTGAAATTACCAAGCCACAAGACGTAAGCATAATAGCTAAACTCAAGTTTGGTCTCATTGGTTAAATAACATTTATTGTTAGTCTGCGTCGAATGTAATTAGTGACGAAGGCTTGGTGGCGTCTTGTAGACGCGACAGCGAATAGATTAACGCAAACTATTTTTGCACCCATCCGTGCTGCGAATTCGCGCAAAACACATTCTGTTTACATTGAATCTACGTTTCCTTGGCACACGATAGCCACAGCCACTTTTAATCCGGCTTATATGTATTGTTAGATCGAGCCTATTCAATGACGCAATAATAAATTTAAGGTATGTTCTAAAAATAATGTTAATAAATAAAACAGCTCTGGAAATTTAAAGATAATTTGTGAAGATTTATTAATTTTATGTTGGAAGTATTTTTGAGATAATTCAGAAACAAAAGCAGTCTTTCTCAACAATTTTAATAAAGAAAATCTGTCTCTGTAATGATTTAATATTAAAATAAAATAAATAAATAAAATAAAAGAGTAATTTAGTTTTTTCATAAAATTAAATAAAATTATATAAATAAGTATTTTTAAAAAATTTTTTCGCTGATTAATAAAAGATATTGTTTTTCTCGATGATAGAATTCAAACGTTTTAATACTAATTATTTCATAAAAAAAATATAGACCAATAAAGAGAGATACAAATGTGTCCATAAATTTTGCAAATGCAGAAATAATTATTACATATAAAAATATTTGTAGAAATAGCAAATTCGAAACATTACTACGTATCAGAATCTGAACACGATGCATTTTATCTCCTGCAACACCAATATCACCAACGAGCCAGGCGAGTCCAGGATAACGTAAACAGATAGGCGCGCGATTTGATGCGACGCGCGCGCGTCTACAACGCGTGAGCATCAAGTGCATGCGACCTGAAGAAAAACGTGAGGCCTGGCATGGACACAACAGGAAAAGCGCTTATTTTCGTAGCAAAGAGAGGAGGCTGTCTCTATAAATATATGCGACGGCGACGCGCGCGTTTAAATGCCTACCTTCGCATTTGTTAAAGTACATCAGTCAGCGCTTATCAAATAGATAAGCATTGAATGCAATAGTATAAACTGATTTTAATTATAGTATAAAGATTAATAGTATAAAGATTAAGTACTATAAAATACATAACGTTCTAAAAAAAGTATTATAAAAGCATATTCCAGTTTTATTATAACAGATTATAAGATATAATAATAACTATAAGAGATAAGATATAATAATAACAAAAAAGCACTCGAAATATCCATAAACGAATCATACTTTGACAATTTGTTTCATTTTAATAGCAGAAGAAAATTAATATTAATGATTTAGAAATAAAATTTAAACAATTTATATTCATACAACACCTTTTTCTAATTTTGATCAATTTATAATTGATTTTTTCTTAAAATTTGAAGAAGATAATCATTTATCATATATTTTCATTTTTTAATATGATATAGCTTTTTTGTAAACTTTAGTACAAGAGCATAGTGGAAATTGCAATTCATAATCAAACTTGTCTTTGTATTTCAGAAATATCCTACATATATTTACATATCGTTATGATATTCATATTGATTGATAGAATGATAAATGAAATGCAGTGCGTATTGCCAGAAGGGATGCAAATGTAATTAACATTTTTCTTGTTCTTTTTTTCTTGTTCTTCTTGTTTATTATATATGTCACATTTTACACATTGAATGAAATTAATTTAGGATCTCTACTGTATCATTCATATCCTTAATAATAAGAAATATCTTTATTACAGAGATTAAGTTTTATTTTCAAATTTGTTATGTGCTTTTGAACTTGATTAAAAGATATCTCTAAGTATATAGATGTACTCTCTTTCTCTCTGACTGATCTACTGATTCACAAACGAAAGAAAAAAATTACCTAACGAATTGACTACAGTATCGTAATAAAAGGGAAGTCAATTACTCTGGAGAATCCTTGGCACTCTCGCCTATATTTATAATATAATCTTGTTTTTTCAATCGAGATATTGCTTTATTAATGAAAAGTATGACGAGCCTTCGATAAAAAGCAAAAGTTGCCATTTTATTTATTTTGTGATATATTTATAACAAAATAGTAAAATTTTAATATTATAAATATAAAAATTGAACTAGTAAATGAATTAATAAAAAAGCCAGGCGCAATAAATAAAGAAATATCAATAGGTTTCAAAAATATGCAGTTTAAAGCTAAAAATATATTCCTTGCTTATCAGTCCCCTCTCGTAGCTTCTTCTTTTTCTCGTAATAAATAAGCAACATATGATAAACTTCGATGATATCCCGAGGACGTAAATGTACAGAATGTATCAAGCAATGTTATTCATTATAATAAGATAATTGGTGTCGGCGCGTGCCAAAGATCAAAAAAAAAGATGATATAACAAGTTCTAGTCATAGCACGAACAGCGGAAAATTTTACGATGACATTTTTTGATGGCTTACGAAGTATCAAGTCTACGTCTATTGTGAGCTTCCTTAAAAAATTGATAAATCATCATTATCAATTAATTTCCTTAAGTAAAGCTTCCTTCACAAACATATCTCTATCATTATATCATTATTTAAAGACTCACTAAGAAGCACATTCACTGAGAGTTTATGACGGAAGTTTGTTAGTCTTCAAATCCCAAAAGCCGACGTTATCGGAACTTTATATGTATACATTTAAAGTTGATATATGACTATCTCTTGTTCCGATGAAGAATAGTGTTCGAAAGTAAACCGATTTTTTAAAAATGAAACAATTTTTGAAAATTAATCTGATAATTTTCGAAACTATTAAATAAACTATTCAAAATATTAAGTAAAAGATTGAAATGAATGTGTAAGGTTTATGATTGGAAACTGCCAAAGCGAAATAACGGTAATTATAAATTTTCACACAATTTTTTAATGTTAACTTCTCTCCATTAATGCGCCTAAATTATATTCTCAGCAACATATTTTATGAAATATGTTATATATAAGTTTGAAATTTTCAAAGCAATAAGGATTTTACTCTTGTGGAAACAAAACTAATACTTTCTAGAAAGATGTGCAATAGATCTGCAATAAATTCAATCTCGAAACTTTTTGTATACAAGTAGTACATAAATGATATTTGTATAAATATGTGTAGGTGTATTATTAAAGCACAAATTAATATATGCTTACGAAATTAATTAGTAGCTGCAGAAAGCACAAATCATTAAAACTCGTTTATAGCTTCCCACTCAGAATAAAATGACCCTATTGTGCGCAGTCGATCTCGATTTACATGTATATTATTTTTCCTCGTGCAAGTTAATTAATTAAATGCATAATTAAAGTAGTCATTATTAATAACTCTGTAACGATTCAAAAATAGTAACAACGTACAAATGTATTGATCGGCGTCTATTTAGCGCCGTTTAAAAATTCCACCGACCTGAGTATCTTTTTTAGATGCTATGGCGATTTTTCAAGGTCGATTCTAATTATTTAGACAGGAAAAAATCCGTAGATGTCAAAAGAAAATAAAAGGACTGAGGAACAACAGTTGTGTATTGTCAAAAACTCATTGGTAAGGAATAATGTAGGTGCGGGTGCATTGTCATGATGTAGCATCCATTAATTGCTGGCCCACGCTTTCTTTTCTGCTTTCTTTTTTCTCGTTGCCTTGAAAACAAAATTTAACACCCATACATTGTTCTTCAAACATCTTCATCTTTTTTGTCTAGAAAATCGCCATAAATGCCGAACATAACTTCGTTCAAGCTACCATAAATCGTAAACTAAAAACAATAGCGTCAGGTAACGCAGGTATTGTGATGAGAGAGTTGTTAAAGAACCTCACTATATATTGCCACAAAACGGATAGCCTCTCGCAATCGAGCACTTTTCTTAAAGCTCGGTTTCTTTATGAGTTTGTAAAGGAAAAAGGAATTGCAAAGGGAATTGTAAAAGAAAAAGATTTTTTTTCTAAGGCGGTTGCCTTCGTATATATCAAAATATAATGGTATAGAAAAAAAAATCTTTTCCTTTTTCGTAAAATTCATTTTATCTCCTTCAATTTGATAGTACTTGAAATCCGAGTTACTATTAAACTTTAAATATAAAAGCTTTTTTGTTAATATCCTAAAATTAATCTTTTTTTTATATAATTTTTAATCTAATTCTCATACTTAATTAGGAAATTATTTATTTCTTAATAAAAGTGTATCATGATAAAAAAGAGTGTGATAGATTAAAGATAAATTAGATTTATTAGATTATTGTAATTTTGTAAATTGTTTTTCAACTAATTTTAAACATTATCTTACTAGTAACTCTAAGATAATTTTAAAACTTTCAAAACTACAAAAAGATGTAGCGCACAATTAAATTTTAGTAGCAAATGAATCATACAAAGTTTCTATTTTTTTTTAAATACAACTAAGATTATTAATATTTTCAAAAAGATATAATTTATCTGCTACTAAAATTTTAATTACTACATTTTTTCGCAATTCTGAAAGCTTTAAAATTAAATATCTTAATTCTTTGTTAACGCTTAAAATTAGTTTAGAAACAAGATTTACAATTACAGTTATTTATTTTTAATCTATCACTAACAATTTCTTATATTTTTCAATATTTTTATTAACAAATAAATCATTTTATATAAAATAATTTTATTCCACAAAATATAGAATATATATAACAATAATGTTATACACATATATGTATATAAATACACGTAATTAAATTAGATATTTTTTATACATAATACACACAAAATAAACAATGCATATTTGTGATAAAAAATGCAAGGTTCTCAAATTGACCAGGTAATATATTCTTCTATCTTTGCATGGCAAATCCACGAAATATCTATCATGTTATCGTCCCTATAATTACTTGCTATTATGGCAATCATAACTGAATACAGTCTCCAATCAAGGGCATTCTTTTGCCAAGGCTAATCTTGTTTATTCGGAGATACGCATTTGGAAATGAAGATTATAACTTGAGACAAGATTATTATGAGCGACCAAGATTTTTCCCATTAAATGTCACTGTAGCACAATTTTCATTAAATTTACTATAAAATTGTGCATATAATATTATTTTATTATATAAAAGAGAAAAAAATTAAAAATAATAATTATTTTTTTAGATTTAAAAGTCTCTCTTATTTATAAATATAATATATCATAAAGAAAATGCCTTTAGAAAATATAGTGAGAAAATTAAAGCATTTATGATGTGCTTAATATTTTATACATATACAGGAAGGATGCAGAGGAGGGATTATTTGCGAGATAGGGTACAAAGAATCGCGGGGCAAGGGGGACGCCACGCAAGTGCAATGAAACTTAACTGTGTGTAGGTATTAGTTCGCGATATGATATGTAGCCAGATGTGGAAGCTACGCACTGAATGAACACGCTCGAGAATGAGATTTGATAAGTAGATGTAGGCGTCGGAAAGTTCGTGCACTTTGATGAACTTCCTGCAAGCCATTCAGCGGATGTAATCTCGGATGAGAGGCTTACCCGTTCGAGATTACTGAATAATCACAACCGGTAACATGATGGATTTCACAGTCGTTAGATCTTTATCTATATAAATATATATTTATAATTATATAATTCTTAAACTTACTTGCGAAAGATTTATTTACGCGAAAGTTTAATGCACGTTTAATTTATGATTAATAATCAAATTATATATTTTTTTATTATTTATTTATTTAAAAATACAGCCACAAATAATTTTAAGAAAATGATCCATGCTAATTGATTAACTGTTCTATTCTGAAAAACTTACTATCGCACAATCAATTGTCACATGATGCAATTCGTTGCTAAACACGTATGTACGTGCTAGCATCACATCATTCTTTTGCTTTTTCCTTATTCATTGAGAACGTATGTATTTTTACAATGACGCAGATTCTCGGTTAATAACTCAGACAAAAACGCATTGTAGGCAGTCCTCATGCAATGAAAATCTCCATTTGAAAAAAAAAAAAAAAACTATTGGCATAGAAACTAATTTTATGCATGCAATAGCAATACAATACGTGCATTAACTGTAATACGTTGCAAAACGTGCGCTGACATAATTCGATATTTTTTTTCTATTTTACAAAAAGTAGAACCTATTCGAAAAAAATGAAAATATTCATGAAATTATCATTTTGACAATGTACGTAATTTAATATTTTTATTGACTATGATAAAAATTAAAAGTTTCTCTTTAACAAAAGTAATTCAATATATTTATAACTTTATTTTTTAATATCAAATATTTTATCAGTGAAAGTAATTGTTTTAAATAATCTTTTTTTTCATATACTGCTTAATTAAAATTTAATATAATACGGAAATTTTGTTGCAAGAAGGCATTGTTATATAAATTATTATCAATCAAGTTTGAAATTAGAAATTATTATTATTATATGTATACTATATTTGATTTAAATTATTGTAGCATATTTGTTAGTACCTTATCTGTATATTATTTATTTATATTTAAGTTATTTTGTGTGTGCGATATGCGTGTTCGGGTGTGCGTGCATATATATAGATGTGTGATGTAAGTTATTGTTTCGCAACGTGATGCACACGCGCGCGTCATGTTCACACAATGATCATGCGATATCTTGCAGCGTGTCGCAAATTAATAGTAAACGGTTCCTAGCTCTTCTGTAAGAAGTTGACGCAAAACAACAATAAATTGCATCATCATTGTTAATTGAGCAATCTCGATCAGATATTCAGACATTTCGATCGCAATACACTATGTGCTTCATCACCAATAATGCGAAGTTACGAGGCTGAAGTTACTAGGATAACAGAGACATTCACGTGTTCGCACATTGTGTGTCGCGAAGATCTTTATAATGATAAGAACTTATCGTTACTTATTCTTGTTTCGCAATATAAAAGCGACGGAAGTCTTACCTGGCGTTCTGCAAACGTCTGACGTGTTCACATTCTTTACGCACGTATGGTATTAGTCATATTACACATCTTTTACCTTTTCTGTAATCTGACCTGCGCAATAACTTTCTATTATCTCTAATGAAAACAATCAAATCAATCCAACCAAAACAGAGAAGTACTGATTACAAAAAAGCACAATCTTTTAAAAACACAATCAGATATCTTTTTAATTATTTTTATTCAAAGGCAATTTTTCTTTAAAAAAAAAAATGTCAAAAAAATTATATATAATTCACCATACTCTATTAATCTAAAGATTTAATCTTTTCAACATCTCATGTTATATTATAAAAAAAAAACCACTTGTTTTCTTTCTCCTTGGCCTAGAAATTCCAAACGAAAATTGATATACATACCAATGTGAATACGTGCACACACATGTGCAGACATGGTTTAAAAGCTATATTTTAAAGTAGTCAAAGTAAAACTAAGCTATTTTTTAGTGGCAATAAATTTGTCAGTAATTCTCATTCGCATAAAATTTCGCATATCGCAATAGTGAAATCTGAGCTTATTGTTAGACACATGGCGCAAGATTGTTGTTAAAAATCACGCAAGCAAAACTATTAATATTGTCGTGAGCGATATTATACGCAGACTTCGTACTTATAAAATAAATGCATAATTATTTCCACAAGTTTATTGATATAATTTATCCGACATTTAAAGCGCATATCATCTTAATTTAATCTGAAGCATATAATAAAATGTTTGTATTCCAATTAAAGAAAGATATCACGGATTTCAAAATGTACAAAAAATAACAATTTATTTTTTTGTAAGAGAAGATTACTTGTACCAATAATTTGATTTGATATCGATATGTATGATACAATCGATATCGTAGAGAAGCTGTCATATCTTGTTTGAACTTTATTACTTTTGAATAATGCAAAAAATTCTGTTTTAATAATATCATCAATATATGATGATTCATATTCAATTCAGATTATTCCCCGAATGAAATCAGTCACAGTTATTGATATCAAGATTATTATATTTCTTCGCTATTGCTTCATTATCGCTTTACGTGCATAAAGCGAATCATAGTTCACATTCTTTAACGTTAAAAAAATGAGTTTGAAATGAATCATCTGTTGTATTTTTAAAAGATTGAAAAAAATATGCAAACTAATCACTTAAAATTTTTTATTTCTTGTTTTTGTAAAAATTATATATTATATTACTGATGCTTTTTTTAAGCTCCTTTTATTTTATATAAAATTTATATCTCTTATATCTTATACTCTTAAAACATGCCATTTGTTTCGGAATGCTGTATAATTTTATAAATATAATTTTATAATTAAAAAGATATAAGATATATAAATCTGTACTTTATAAATCATAAATTTTAATTAAAAATTTTGAGATGCTGCAAGTAATATTCTATTTTCCGCTCTTATATATATATATAAGTATATTTTAAAACATCTCTTTCACTCTTTCTTTTATTTTTAGCACGATATCATAAATATATTTATGTGTACAATATGTGACATCCCCCTCCCACCCCTCTACATATTTCAATATTTGTAAATGTACAGATCGTAATTATCGCCGCAAATAGGGCATTTTGGGAAAAAAAGGACAGACAAATGTAAGCAGATTAAAACTCATTTATTGAACATGACATAAAAATCACGATACATAATAATGATGAACCGAAGTCTATTATTTAAGCTTTGAAAACCTCAGATATATTATTCATTTATAATCTTCCAGTATATAATGTCTCGCACGCATGTGTGTGTTTGTTTGTATGAATTCCCTATCAAGCTCTAACAGATGATTACTTTATACACGTATGTATGATCGTTACACATGGAATGTGCGCCCACCGTTTCGCTTTCGCTCGCATCTCTCTCCGACTACGAACTTCTCGGATAATTAGCGATCTCGACGACGATACGGTAACTTGCCTTCGTCTTTGCGAAAGTGAGACTGAATCTCGATTTAATGTCGCACTTCCTCCACTGGAAGTGAATCATCACATTAAAAATGCAGATGGCATAATTATATCATTTATCACGTATGCTAAAGAGGATAAGTAGACATAATTAGCAGATATAAAAACACAAAAATAAATATTCTATAAAAAATTCTTTCGAAACAATATTTTTTAATAATATTAATAAAAAATCAATAAAATAGGACTTTTATATCAACCTAGTAGTAATCGAGTTTTGATTTATGATCGGTTTATGCATAAATGTACTTATAAAAGTATATAAGTCCAGCATATATTGTAGTGTCCGTCGCTATAAATCTTGTATAATATTAAGCATTTATAAAAGCTTATTGCACGGAGATTTTTTTCTGACATTTTTATCTCTTTGAAAAAAAATATCAGAACTATGGCTTCCTAAATGTTAATTCATGTTCAAAAGGTCCTTCTTTGTACTGTTCACCTTATTTTACAATATTTTTTCCTACATATTGCAAAGAAACTAAAATAAAATATAAATTTTGTAATTAATCACTGGCGAGAATTGGTATCGTCATCGGCGCTAAAGTCACAAGAAAAAAAGCGAACGGTACGATACGATTTTTTTAACAACGTAAGTCGCTATCCGTCGAAAAATAAATATGTTCATATAAATCGGAGAGACAAATGTATGTGAATAAAGGACAACAGATGAGACGGCGTGACCGAGCGCGTAAAATGCGGGATCCGATCGGGCCACGCCGCTATGCTACATTTTTTTTTTTTGTTATTTTATTATAATCTTGGGCTTTTGGCAGTGATATTCAATCGTCGTGAGTGAGGAGAAAGTACTTGAGTAATCGACGACGATGTTGGGTCTTCGTTCCAGCAAGTACAACTTTTGCAAGATAAATTTTTTTCACAGGGCCTAGATTAATCTTTTAATAATATATTTTAGAAACAAATAAAAATCTGTAAATTATCTAAATTTTATTGTCACATTAACGATGATAAAATGAATTAATAATCTTCTTTCGTAATCATATATATATATTGCACATTATCAAGAGTAGATTATAACTCCCACATACAATTTACAATGATTTTAATGTTCATGCTGAAAAAATTTGACGCGCATACTAATCGCCGCAAAAAAAAAAGAAGAGACGAGGGAAAATTATTCCCGTTGTATAAATTTGCAAAAATCTTGCTTCTCCTCAAACACACGCTAAAAATCCGCTCAAAATGTCCCGAGTGAGGTATAACAAATATAACCATAAAACTTTAGTAGTAATACAAAAAATAGTCAAGTCGTCGCGTAATAAATAATATGTACATATACATATTACGCGTATATATGCATACATATATATTTTTACTACATATGTATTCATATATATCTGCACGCGTGTACAGCTTTGTAATCGCATTGCGACCGTAGAATGAAAGTGGATCGAGAGATTGCGCGATGTTAAACGAAATTATTTCTCTTTATCTACTGTATTTATATTTCTAGAAGAAAGATAAGGACCAATACGATAGACATTTAATATGAAATTTGATAATCTTATTGAAGAAAGATCCCAATCCACGTTTACTCCGCGGTCCGAGGCCGCCGTAATAAATAGATTGTATTATATCTCATCAATCTCTAAACTCTAATAACACCATTTTTCTAATCAGTACGAATTAATCGGCGAAACCTTGGGACGCACGCACGAGTTGGGTCGTAATTCGCCCCAGTTCGCGCTGAGGGCAGTACCACGCGTGAACTCTCAAAAAAAGTAAGATACTAAATGTGTGAAAAAAAAGAGAATAAAAAATAAGTATATCTATTATCAAATTTATAACAATAAATCGAAATGTCAAAAAACGATTCAATCTAAAAATAGTAGTTTTTAACTTGTACGAAAACCTGCGTAACATTATAAAAGCTTTAGACAGAGAAATATATTTTTTTTGTAAAAAACTATCATATATGTGTATAATATAATATATATCTGACATATATTATACTGCTAAATTTTTAATACGACCCCATCAAACATCGCGTATCCCAATGCTCCGTTCAGCACCACGACGCTCTAAGTCATCTTATATCGATACTTTTTGTTTGTGTTTTTTTTTTTTTATTCTTGTTTCACTAAAGCAGTCTTACATAAAGCGGCAACTTTTGGAAATTATCCGGTATGCATCTCAATATACAAAATGATTTCGAATCTGTTTCATCATTCGTTAACCGATGTTCGCAAACAATCTTGTCTCTCTTTCTTGCGGTTTTTCCGTCTCGCTCTCTTTCTCCTTTCCTCATCTTCGTCCCCCTGCCATCTGCACCCGAAGAGAGAAATGCAGGTTGAGCTACGTGAATTTTCAAAATTTTCCGCACGATATCTACCAACTAAGCATTCTCTTAAATCTGATGTGAATCCGAAAGCGCGAATCGACATGTTGATCCACATTTTTGCATGAATTATAAACACAAACTCGAGAAGGAAGAAATATTTTACTTCTTGCAGGAGATATTAAATCGGATTAGATCAGCTTCTGAAACTAAGTTAAATTTCCAAAAAGTGTCTGCCATTTTAATCTAAAATATAGCTTTCGTTGTACTGTTTTGTCTCGAAATAATCGATAAACGCTTTCGGAGTGTTATCTTTTTCAGACTCTTAAAATTATGTACACGTTAAGACGGACGTAAACGACTTCAAATGCTCGTGTGCCAGAATTTCTTTCTCGAAAAATTCCGAAAGCAGCGTTATTCTCTTTTCAGAGAAAAAAAAATTATTGGAGCTCTCTTTCATGCTAAAGCTCTCTCGTGTTATTCAGCCCAATCAAGAAGAAATTTGTCATTTCGGTTTTCAAATAACGCGAATTTGCAATCGACGAAGAATCGAAGCGTTCGTACGAATCTCGTCCTAACTATAATACCATAATCATCTCCCCTCTAATCCATTAATCGTTGCAGAGTAATTCTACCTTATAGCTTATACGGTATCACAGAATTACATGCGGCATCACTTAATTGCTCCCAGTTCGTAATCTCCGATACGCAACCGATAGAAAGAAAGCGTGCTAAACATATCTTTTGCCGTAAACGAGAACAAACGGACACGAAGAGTCGAGTGTTATAAGAAAATGAGCATAGTTTTATCATTTAATTGTTTAAAAAATCGTTATGCGTTTCTATTGAAATTTATATTGAATTATTTAAAAATTTAATTTTTATTTCCAAAAATAATTATTATTAATAATAATTATTAATGTGATCCATTTTAATTTTTTATTTCCGTATAATAAATAATATGTAAAAATAATATGTGAAAAAATATGTACTAATACGAATAATACGAATAATAATACTAATACGTCAATTAAGTAAATATTTCTCTCCTTTCCATATCATAGTGAATTAGAAAGCACCATCTAATTATTTCTGTAAATTAGAAACTTGGACTGTATACCTAAATCGAAATATTTTATCTAATTAATTAATCAGTACAAAAAAAGAAAACTTTCATAATAAAAGTAGCGTTCTTTTCTCTTAATACTCGACGTCCTTTGCACGTGTGCGATCCTCATCTTTCTCTGTCCAATCGACTCGATATTTTTAACGAAATAATACACTATATGTATATATATATTACATGAAAAAATTAACAAGCGCTTGTAGAGCGGCGACGCGAAACAACAAATACAAATAACTCGTGCGCGAGGTATACCTCGGGAGAAACGTTGTTACATCTTCGATGATGTGTGATAAATGCGATTTATTTTTAAATCTATATTCGGTTCACCTCAAGTGCCGTGATCTAAGGAAATCTCCGGAACGATATCGCGCCTTTCGCGTACAACGCAATGCAACGCGTTTACATCGGCAGAATGCTTTAATGGTACCGGATGTATCTGTCATGCTTCCCTACATAGACCTCTGCCACGTACATTAGCGCTGCTATCGTACGCCATAAAGCGAAGAGCAATTAGCAATGTCATTTAGTAAGACGATGCGTCAATAATTGCAAATGATTTAAATACGTTTCTTATTTTCTTGAAAAAGAATCGCAAAAAATTAATGCTATTTTCTTTATAAAAAAAATATTTATGAACAAGTTTATATTAAAATATTGCTTAATCTCATTCGACATCTCAAATTATTTCCAGTTTACACACTTTCTTGTGATTTGTGATTTTTAGGTAAAGATTTTACGCTATAAGATTTGTATTAAATCAAATTAATTTGTTTTTCATTAAACAAAAATCATCAATTCATATGTTGATGCATGCTGCTTGATGCGTTAGTTATTCTACGCCAAGCACGTTATGCGTTGTAATTCGCGTTATCTTGGCGCGATTTCCGGCGGAGATTTTCTGATATAGAAGGTGAACACGTGAGAAAAATAATCCGTATAGGGCAAATATGCTTATGCGAATACTAATTATAAGTACGACTAATCTTGCGACGAATAACACGGGATATACATGAAAATAAGCGCTTCTCTTAGGCTTCGTTCGTACGTGATCTGATTCGAAGAGTACGCGTGTGCACATTTAATTCGCCTCTTAAAACCACCTCGCAGCACACGCATATATATTTTCCTGCGCGACCCGATATCCCGCAAAGGCGGAAAACTGCTTTTTCCGGCACATAAACTCGATCCCAATTCGAACAACAGGCGAGCCTTACTATTGTTCTCAGTTTGATATCACGATAAAAACAAGAATATATTTACGATTCCTTTTACTCTCTTTTTTTCTCTTTATATTTTGACCCGTATTCTCATCGCGCATTTGACATCGACTCTGTCTTTATTATACACTGTGAAAAATTCCTTGTATTAAGCAAATAAATAACGTACTCACGTTTGGATAGAGCCATATTTAGCGCGCTGAGAATACGAGCTTCTATTTCTAAACAGTTTTATATGACGTTACTGATTGGCAAACGTTTTTCAGTCTAAGTTGCGAAGTTAGATATTAAGAAGAGAATAATAGAGAGATTTACTTTTGCTTTCACAATTAACATGAAATAATTTTGCAAAGAAATAAAAAACGCATCAATTGTTTTCTCAACAAATGTCTAAAAGATATTTGAAAGATGTTTAAAAGAACGGTTTGTTTAAACGCACATTTGTTTAAAAGATCAAAGTATCTTTTGAATATCTTTACAATATCTCTTACAAGGTATCTGCTCGATGTGATGGCAACCAAGCAATTTTTTCACGAAAACCGGAATTCCTTCGCGCCCAATCATTCTAAATATTCTTTACTTCTTCGATTTTGATTTTAATTGTTTTATGTTAAAAAGAGAACAACATATAGAATGCGCACGATCTCGTACGCAATGAGGGAACTTCGATATTAGGTCTGACAACACAAGTGACTATTTTGTAACCAACTGACCACGAGCCTGCAATATTTAATGAAATATTCGCGACGCGCAAACTCGATACATAATCTCGATAGACATGTTTGTTATATACCTTCTTCCGCGTTGCCGTTGCTCCAACGATTATCCTTCAATTACTGATGATCATCGGTCACCTCCAAAATCTCTGCCATGAGAGATTCGATCGAATGCTTCATTCATCGATCTGTTGTAAGCTGTAAATCTTTCAGGATTTCCATCTCTTCTTCATTTCATTTCTTCTCCTTTATCTTGATCAGATTCTCAGGTTCAGCCAGAAAAACTATAAGATTAGGTCTTCATTCTTCTATTAGTTTATCGATATTCTTCATTCCCTATGTATCGAAGTTGTCGCGCAAATTGCTGTTATTTTAAAAGCATTGCAATCAACATCTTTCTTCATCATCTCAAGTGTTCGAGGCTCCTCCTATCATTCGATCGCTCGGTCGAGGTATCTCTTGACCCGCGAGAATCCTTGACACAATCGACTGTCGATATTTAGCGAACGAAAATAACGTATCAAGGATCATTGTATCTTTCTTTCTTCTTCCTTCTTGCTTGTGCTGGGTTAACAAACTTGTATGTGCTCGCTTTCATACTTGAGCTAAACGTGCGACGAGCGAAAGTTTATTTCTTCGCTCTTCTTCGTCCTTCTTTTGCGCCCGTTGATCTTCTCATTCTCATACACGCATTCTTCCTCTCTCTCGATCTCTTCCTCTCTAATACATATATTTTTTGCTGCTGTTGCTCCCTCTCCCTTTATCATCTTTCTCTCTCCTTTCTTGCATTCTTTCTTCTCTACCAAGCTGAAGGTGGATCCGGACACGAGCGTGCCGCCACGTTGCTACTCGCTTCAGATGTGGTAGCGGGTGCCGAGGTGCGTCGGATCTCAATTGGTTTCGAGCCGGATACGGGTGGCCGGCCCAAAACCCCATGACTGTTTCACGATAGATTTCGCTGGTCTTCTGCGCAATCCTCCGCCTTCTTCAGCGAGCGCTTCAACTTGTCGACCAATCGGTTATGGAACTTGTTGAGAGAGTTCGAACTGCCAGTCTTCGGTGGCGATGTGCTCGTGCTTTTGCTTGGACTCTGCAGGGAACTCTGAGACGCCCTCGAAGACGTCCTTGAGAAATGACGCGAGGTCAACGGCACGGACCGATGCGCCGGCGAGGTCAGGAAATCAGAGCCGGGGGAGGTCGACAACGACGGACCCTCTGACTTGGAACATTCGGACACCTGTGAACAAAAAAGGGACATTCCGGATTAAAAAAACACGAGGGGACATTTCCTTAGATGGAATTTTCCCATAAAAATACGATCACTCATTTTTATTAATCAGTACATATACTTCTTCTACACACACGCACACGCACATGCACACGTACATATATATATATATATATATATATATATAACTTATCTTATATATTATATACATTTATATATTATTTATATATTATTTGATATATATATATATATATATATATATATATATATATATACACAATATATACAATATTTTACAATAATTTCATTATTATTAGTTTTCAAAAGGCATTATTTATCAACGTGTAATAATGAATCATGAATCACAATTAACAAATCTTTACTAGGAAAATTTTTCCATCATCATCATTGCTTTACAACTACAATCTTTAATCGCACGATCTGCCTTTCAAATCCGTCAGCTTTCATCCAAATTCCGTTTAATATTCATCAAGGAATCATGATGAAGCACAATCATCCTCGCTATAATAACCGCATCTGCAAAATCCTGCACTTTTCTTTCGTTGCTCGATGCATGAACGGTGAAAGCTGCAGCGATCCAAATTACGTTTGCGAAATTACTTTGACACGCGCAAGTAACAGGGCAGAAATGTAATTTTTCTAATCAGCTGGTATCCTTCGTTTTTTTCTTAAAAAATTGGATCTTGAAAGATATCTTTCTAATCTTTTCGTATGAATTCTATATTAATTAATTTAATACAAAAATAATTTGTATATTATATATTATTAATTATATATTTGCATATAATTATTTCTGCAATTATTTTAAACTGTATTTATATTATTCTACTATATTTAAAAATTAAATGAAAGAATTTCAGGTCGTGAATTCATAATGACATTCTAACGATTGCGCAATTAATTCGTGAAAAAAAAAAAAAAAACACGTATTTCTCATTTCTTCGTACAGGTCTCCTCAAATTCAATATCATCTGATTAATTGATTAATAAAATATTGCGTTCGCGTGCGTTTACTTTTAACTAAAAGAACTGATTCATCCTGCATTATTCAACATCGATTATAATAAGGATCAAAAGAATGTTATATCACGTATATGATGCGCATTTTTCCACGCACATATACATTGAATGTACAAGGATGTGCTCGTATTGTCATCACGATAGACGTAGGTGGTCGATTAGGCCCATATCTGTTTTCATCTGTAATTAATGGATCCCTCCTTTTACAAATATACAATGATATTACGATCACATAACGACGACATAACACGATGTCTACACAATGTTTCTCAAATAGATCGATGGTTATCAATTTATTAATTAATTTATATTAAGCGATTTAAAATTTTAATTATAATATCAAAAAATTTAATTAAACTAGCTTTTTATTTATTTTATGCATAATTTATTATATAAAATATGAGAAAATATCTATTTATATCCTTATATTCTGATACAAAATTAATTATGCGTTCTAAAAGATTCTTTATTTAATTTTGCAGTTAAAAATTTTATATTTTCTAACTTTATGCTTATAAAATTTATCAATTATATATTATTAATTGTATGATTTTTTTACCATTAATAACATTATTTTTTAATTTCTACTTTAGAAAAATTTTAAAATTTTAATTTAAAGAAAAATAATTTATACTAAAAAGAATTATTTATACTAGAATATTGTACAATATAAATTATCTAAAATTCTTAATAAGTATATAACTTTTTTTAAATATAATGTTTATTGCTCCAACTACTTGCCTTCGCATGTAGTTTCAACATCAAATAAATTTGTATTTCGATTTCGCCATCATATAGTTACATAATGCGTATGTCTCAAACGACACGCGACGCATAAACTGATATATGCACAGACAAACGGTGTTTATTGCCTATAATGTTATTGCCTATACGTTTCTCGTTTAATTTCACCTATCCTCGATAGAAACGCTCGTATTTATAAAGAACCTCTTATTGATGCATTACACGAGATAATAATAGAAGTATTGAAAATAGGAACGTCTACGATCGATTAATTGATATCGTCGTGCAAGTTCAAGAACAGATATTCAAAACTTGTTTGCTCGTTTATTTGTTCAAAGTTCATTGATGACTGAATTTCATGTCAACTGTATGCAATGAATAAATGTTCTAATATCGTTTCTGTTATTGACAGCTAATATTTTTCATACAATTCTCTCTTAAAAATGGTTAATAATAGACATTTTAAAATATGTAAAATGCGTCGCAAAATTTTGATATAATCAGCAAAAATGTAATTCTTTTTGTTAAAATAAATCAAAAATATATAAATTTTCATAAAACTAAAGATTAGAAAATTGATAAAAATATTTATACTTTTTTTAAGCTTATATAATGCCCACGATCTCGATTATTTTCTTATAAGAAGTCACTGTGATACAAATAAAATAACTTAAAAAAAAAATTAAAATAAAAATTGTGCTCTCGCAATAAATTTATTTCTTATCTTACTCACTCATCCAGTGGTTATACGTGGACGTTAACGCGCACATATATGATATGTACACATATGATATGCACACATAGGCGCATAATGATGGACTTTAACCAAAAATTATCTCAAAATATTCCTAATTTGTTTGATAATCATAAAGTAAATCATAAAAAAAGACCAGATTTTTCTCTTAAAAAATAGATAAGAAAATGAATTATGGACTTAAGACATGCAAATGATTATATCAGCATCGATATAATCGGACATCCGAAAAATTAAATTGTAAGCGGAATTAGAATAATACGTGATATCTAAATGCTACTAAATACTATCTAAATTGGATTAACTGCGATTATAGAATGAATGAAACAAGATAACGCGAAGTTTTGACAAAGAAGAATCCATACGAGAGTTCACCGCACGATACATACATTGCGAAACTGACAATCAAGCTTACGCAATCTCACATATGGCTTGCGAGCACAGAGTATCCTAGACCTTCAGCGATATTTTTTTGTTAGAATTTGACAAAATTTTTTGAAAATATTAAAATCGTTCAATTTTTATAACATTACAGATACATTCCGCATTATATTTATATATACAAAAGCAATTCATAATAAATTTCGTTCATAATAATCGTTATATGTATTACTATTATTACATTTTACTCAATTTCTTATATATTTCATGAATTGTATAGTATATATGTGTAGTATATCTTATGAAATTTTTATTTCAGAACAAATATACCCATTAAATGTAAAGATTTTCAAATAAAAATAATAATATATTTGCATTTTTTTACTATGGAAATATGTAAAAAAATGTGACAATATTATTATAATACGTCATTATTATTTAAATCCAAACATTTTATATTATATCAATGAGCGTATTATAAATATTGTATATTGCTTTTATTAATTAATATCATAATTGCTGTTTTCATCGTATTACTGTATATTTTTTTAAGTCACACGTAAGTGATAAACACCAAGATCAGAGTTGTAATGTCAATATAATGTTTGCAATAACATTTATGAGATAAGTGCCGTATACTATTTGCAATTGGGCATTATGCGCTAACTGCTTTCGTTGCGATAAAAATAAACTCGTGACCATAGCGTATATTTATCCGTAGAGACACGTGATTCCGCTCACCATCCGTCATTGACTATGCTTATTTAGCGTTTGCAAACATAGTTTTACCGAGTATTTAGCGATGTCTAAAAAAAAATCGGTTTGAGTGTGGCTAAATGATCTTTTACGGCAATGATTTCGCGAGAATCCAACTTTTTTAAATTATTTTTCATCTGCGAGCATAAGCAGGACAAAAAACGATATACCTTGCTAAACAAAGTGCAAGTTAAATTTCACAAATATATATAGGTAACAAAATTTTATTTTTCATTCAAATTTCGTTAAAGTTTCAAATAAATAAAATTTTAATTTTAGGATATTACGCAATTAGAAAGTAATTCTTTACACGTCAAATTGTTCTTATCAGTAATACTGATATAGAAAAAGAAATTTTTTTTTATTTGGAAACACACAAAAAACAGTTATGAAACAGAGAGATACAACTGTTATTAAAAAATTCATGGAAAAATACATATCACAAAAGGATAGCAAAAAATGTTAAGCCATGACAAATCCATACTATAAAAAAAGACTATATATATATATATATACAAGATGCCAGTAAAAAAAGAGATTCCATAATATGTACAATAATATGAATTTGTTTTATTTTTCAAAAATTTAAATCTGCAATAAAATCTGAATATGATAAAAATTTAAATTTACTTTAATAACAAATCAAAATATAATTATAATTAATATTTTGATAACTAATTCTTGACCTTGTGAAAAAACTAAACATATTTAAATAAAATCATATTATTGCTATTAATTTGTATAGGACAGGCTTATGTATATCCACGAATATATTTAAACGACACATTAAAATAGCAAAAAATATATCCCTTTGTTTTTATAAGGAATTATGTGTATATACAGTCATATTAAATATACACAACAAAAAAATTTTTTTCAGAAAAAAGCTGAATATTCTGATTAAAACTTAATCAGAGAAGAGTTATATAACTCTCATAACTCCAAATAGGTCGCCGATTTTTATATAAATAGAATAATATAGTTTCACATTTTTTTCATTATTATCTGTCTCTCTCTCTCTCTCTCTCTCTCTCTCTCTCTCTGTCTGTCTCTCTTTTTTGCTTTAATGAATAAAATATTTTTAAAAATTAATAATATCAATTTAAAAAATTAATAACACGTATATATTACAATCATAAAGATAACATTTTAAAAACTCGTAAGCGTAGATATTGATATCTTTTGGAGCTATGAAAGTTAAGGCGTTTATTTCAAAAGAATAAAAAATTTAAAAATTTTTTTAGATAATTTTGTCATATATCTCCCTCAATTAATAATTCTTTACTTTACTTTTTCTAATAGTTAGGTAATATGACAAGACTCCTTTTCAAAATAAACACCTCGTACAAGCGGGAAGATCGCGCAAAGCTAGACTGGCCAATTACCATAAGAATCGAGACAGAAGGATGATCAGATGTGCCACACTTTGCAAGACGATTGTGCCTGCTAGTACGCCAGACCTGCGAAAAAATTGCGTATGCAGTGCGGCACTCTTCCTCGATTTTCAACTTTATTATCTTTTCATAATTTTGAGCAATGATTCCGATTAACGACCATCAATCACACGTTTCGCTCGTCATACATGTATTCTTTTTCAACACGATCCGTAATCTCGAAACGATGCATAAAATATGCGTTCGGCAAGATATGCGCATACACGATTTTCCTTAAATGCATATGAAAACGTTATTTTCATGCTAACATAAATTTTAATATTTTTGCGCTAGTAATATGCGCGACACAATGCACGGATGACGCATCAAGCGGTCGGCGCCAACATTGTTAAAAGTCATCGATTCTTGCAATCGCATCTCTTAAGGATGATGCATAAATGCTGACAATAGCAATTTTTAAAAAATATTTCTACCGTACACTTTTGTAAATCAAACGTTGTTCTCCTTTATCATTCTTAATAAGTAGCTTAGTAAATAATGAAATATTCTAACAATAGAGAGAGAAGCGCAATTATGTCACTAGGAATTGGTCACGCTGTCAATATATGAATAGTTCCTCTATTTGAATATTACATATTCGAATTCGATATATTATATATATGTATATATTATTTTTTAAATAAAAAATTGCCCCAAAAAAATGTTTAAAATATTATACGTTAAAATATAATCGCGCGTGAAAATTAATGTATATAAACATTCGATTTTTAATAATTTAATATTGCTACGCTATGCAACAGTTCGTATGATAAGATAAATAAAGAAATTAAATTCTTGCAAACATGACCATCATAAAAACCATAATAAAAAAATCGTGTATAGTTTATATAAATTTGTCTCAATATCTTTCCTCCTCTCTTTCTTCTCTCTCTTTCTCTTTCTCCTCCCTACTTTTTTTCTATTAATATATTTGTCATTTCATTTTCTATATTACAGATACATATCAAAATTCTTATAACTTTCTCTTTCTCCTTCCCTCCCTCCCTTCCTCACATTTATTTTCTTACATATACTACATTATATTCTCTATATATATTACATTATATATAGTATGTTTTCATTTAAAGGAAACAATTATAGGAAACAATTACATGTTACTCTAGAACTGCACTTTTTGACTCTACGGAATAGTAGTGTTCTACAAATAATTTTTACATTTTTAGCAAATATATATCAAAAACAGAATTTTACTTGCTATATTATATATTTAATTATACATTTTAATATATTGATAAATTTTTTTTTTACGTTTCTTATAACATGAAGAAAGTATATAAGTTGTAAATATATATTTGTGTTTTTAACTTGATTTCATCAACATGATATCGATTAAGAGAGCATTATTGCAGGTTGTGAAAACTGTCCTATAGCAAATACGTAATCAAGTACGCATCATCTTTTTTCCGTCAGAGACTCACCTTTCTACTCCGACAGGCCTGCGGATTCGAGCACTCGGACGAGCGCCGGCTGCGATTAGTCTTGTAAATGTCCCATTCGTTTTTCATCACGGGCATCATAAACGCCATCTCGTTCGCCGGTGTGCGTACACTCTGTCCCTCCTTTCGTCGACTCGACTCTTTCGCTCTTCGCGCTCGCTAATTCCGCCTCTGTCTCACACGTCGTCGGCTCGAGCTATCCTCGTCTGTCTCTTTCTCTCGCTTGCTCTCCTTATCGCTCTCGTAACAGTTCTAGAAAGTTCAACACGCACGAGACACCTCGCTGCGTTAAAAAGAAATAATCCTCACTGTCTCAACGACTGTCGATACTTCTGCTGATGGTTTTCTCCGCGAATTACAAATCTAGCTTCGCCGCAAAATTCTAATTCGCACGTCAATCCGACAAAAAATCAATCGTTGAGATATCGTTTCGCGCGCTGGCGCCTTGCTTGACGTTGCGTTGATAACGTATCGCTCGATCCGTCAATCTGCTACGACAATAGGGCTCGATGTTAATCGCTGCGTTCGGCTGGAAAACTGCATACACGTCGCGCCTTCACAAGTGCGTTCCTGAGATGCGTTCGCCTTGTTATATTTCGCTCGATATGTATTTTTCTTTAATTACGTCTTGTCGTCTTTTTGACAACTATTCAGAATTCACGTCCGTTCGATGCGGCAGTTCGCTGCAGAATGAGCACGCCGGTCTACGTGTGAATAAGCAACGTTCTCACGAACGAATGGAGGGGATAGGCGCGCACACTCATTGGCCGTCATTGAGGCGGGACACCTACGTCACGGGTTACCATTGATTTTTCAATGTTGATACACACAGCGGCGTGACGTGTCGGATTGAATTTTTGGCGGCGCTCTATCGTCTTGCGTAGGCGTAGTGGAGTGTGTGCGGCGCAGATATAGATTCATTAAATGTCCGGGATCTGAACCTCCGGAGCCGATATATGCGAGATGTGACGATTACCGACATTCCGAATACGCGCCAGTCATTAATAATGAATTTTAATCTTTCTTAAACATTTTATAATTAAAGTTCTTTAAGCCAAGCATGTGCCGCATAATATTATTTTTATAAATAAATTTTTATAAATATTAAATAAAAATCTCTTACTTAAGTAGATTTGTGAGCATATATGTATAATTCTAATCTATTTTAAAATTGAATTAAAAATACTATACATGTTGTTCTTATATTTTACTTAAAAATGATAGATAGAGAAAATAAAATGCGCTCTTTATTAAAGCTGTAATTATACACTTAAAGCTGTAGTATTCGAGAAAATAGTTTAATTTTTATGACACACATACACACAAAATTCTGCATTAATCATTGCGGTAAAAAATAAAAAAAAATAAATTCTAACAATTTGAGTAATGTAAATAGATAAAGAAGAAAAAAAAGTTTTTTAATATTTTAAAATAAGTGTCTAAAAAGATCTTTAAAATAGAAATCGATGAAAAGCGAAATAAACAGTGTAACAATTAACATCTTTAAAAACTGAAATTAAATTACATGAAATTATTGAATGTACATATAAAACAATTAACATGATTAGCAAAATTATATAGTGATTATAAAATTGACATATAACAGTTCAGAACGGAGATAAAATGTAAATTAAATATATATATGTTCTTAATAATATAGAAAGGCGATTTATTAATAATATGTGATGAACAAACACATAAGAATTTGATTAAAGCAAAATATAATTGCACGAATTGCAATTTAACCCATTATATAACAACACATTTTTTAAATCTATATACATATTTGAAATTAGATTTAAAATTAATAAAATATTTTACAATTAAATTTTTAGATAAATATTTTCTATATAAATATAATAAAAACAAATGCAGCACAGAAAACAAAAAAAAACGAGATAAATTAAAAGTAAGTTTTTACTATGTATGAACAGGTTTACATATGTGTAAACAGGAAGAGGATAATTCCTTTTTTTTGTTGAATGCAATGCTCACGACAGTTTTACGTAATACTATACTCAACACTGTATTATTTAGCATTTGCAAAATATCTGAATAAAATCTATTGAAAATAAACAAATGTATAAAAAATGAGCAAAAAAATTAAACAAATTCTTTTAAAGTTAATTATTATCAACCACCTTAATCTTTTCTCAATCCGATGCAATATAAAAATGCATGAATTTACTTAAAGTCGATCTTGAGTGGAAAACAAAAAATATATTTTATTGTTGTAAATGCAATATACTTTATATAACATGCATATAAATTTTATATAATATATATAGCATGCATGTAAAATTATATATATATATATATATATATATATATATATAAACATATAATAATAAGAATAATAATTAATAATAATAATATAATGTCATCGGAAAAATTATAATTCAGCAAAGTATTATCATATGTCGATCTTGTGACTTTATCAATCGTCAATACGATTCGCGCTATCGATTGTTGATAAGAACAAATGAAATGCATTCAATATAATTAATGTGATATCGTGACATTTATGCATTGCGAATTTTAATTTATATTTCCCATGATTTGCTATGTTTTAAATACAGCCAAAATATATTTATTATATATATACATAATAATTTTTTAATAATTTTTATTTTTTGTTTTTCAGGAATATATCTCATGTACATTTTTATAATAAAAATTTCAGCACACATTTTCTCATTATCAAAATTATAGTGTAAAACAATTTACATTTACCATAAAAAATTTTAATAAGATAGAAAAAAAGTCATTATTTATTCTGTTACAAAATGTTCCTAAAATTAGAATATATAAATATATTTTATCTTTATTTCTTAAAAAAGATATATTATAAAAGAAGAAACTAATGATAATGATTTTACAAATTGTGGAATATGTCAGAGTTATACACCATACATATTTCTTAATGAATGAAAGATTTTTTAATTTCATTATAATATGTATATCGTTTATATTAATTCTCTTTTTAAGTTTTATTTTTGAATGATGCTCGCCATATCGTTATAAAAATATTATAAGAATTATAAAAATTGTATAAAGCAATCTCATTATATTTATACTCGTTGAGACATGGCTTCCGTGAGAAATGAGTGCATGAGATGCATTCAGCCCCTCTATATCGATTTTTCGCCAAGGCAAAGTTACTCCGGAGACCGTCGCTTGCTACTTAAGTGTTTCCTAGTTACCGATGCGATGCAAAGCAAAAGAAACGAGAAAGCGTGCGCGCCTTTTTAGTAAACTAAACAATAGTCGCGATTCTAAATTGAGGATGTTAAAAAGAGAATAATGAGTACAAAAAGAACGGAGAAGATTTGCGAGATAGATCTCAATGATCTCAATGGCAAACTTTCACTGTCTTCATTTTCTTATAGTAAGTAAAATTCAATAATTATTATTTAAATAATCGTATTTTACTGCGTATTTTACTCAATGTCAAATATACATATTATCAAAAAGAGAGAGAGAGAGAGAGAGAGAGAAAGAGTACATACTATTAATATTTATAATATTTTACTTATAATATTATAAAAGAAGATTTTTAATTCTTTTATTATTGTTTAGAAGAAATATATATATATATATATATATATATATATATATATATATGTATGATTATTGTCAAAGTTGTTAACATAGAGATCTTGAAAAGTAAATATATGATTATAAACACAATTTTATGACCATAAAGTCACTACACCAACAGTAAGGGTTTGACAACTAATGCCAACATTTTTAATTCGCTTACTGTATTTACAAGTGTTAAGAAAACATATTTATTGCTATACCACATTAAATATATAAAAAGCGAGCAATATTTTCATAAATATAGTGCAACATTATTCTAAATTATTATGATGAGTCGATTCAGACGACAATAAAGGGCTAATAACCGGTAATGTGCTTTAAGAGTGAGTCTGACTCGCGGGTATCGAAGCCTGAACCATTCCGCACAATTAAGCAATACGGATGCGCTAACACGTTCCTATGACGAACCCCTTAAGAGAGGTCCGCGCGAACTCCGCATGTGAAACTGGAGGGGATCCTCTACCTTTAGTAGGACATAGCTCGGATTATGTGTCTTCGGGCCGACTATGTGCAGTCTTGTTTCACTGACGCGTCGACCACGTGCAGCGGGTTGCACGTTGTACAATCGCCATCGAAACTGACACGGATTGTCAATCGATCTTCCCAGTTTCCAGTGGATTAAGCTGTAGCCGATCGCTTCCAATTAGTTGATCATCTTTGACACATTGTTCGACGGAGTCCATGGTCTTCGGAAGTAAGCCACATGGATACAGTCTTGACGATCTCTTGGAGTTCTCGGAGAGATAACAATTCTAACTGCAATACAGAAAAAAGAGTTATTCGATCGGGATCGATACTAGTCAATGACGAATCTGATGAGATCAATTTCATTCAATGGTGATTGATCGTTGCAAACTGCAACTAATTCAGTAGATAAAAAAATGGATTTTTGCTAAATATAATGAATGAATAAGATAGTAGAAGAAAAAAATTGACACATGTTCCAGTAAAGATGCATATTTAATCAACGGAAAAAAAGAAAAAAAGGAGGAAAACATGAAGAGAAAATCAGGAATCTCGATGAGTGTCGGTGTATTGTAATTTGTTTACGATTACACAGTGATAAAAATTTATAACGAAAAAAATGGTGTTCGACCCGATTTGCGAAGAGCAGAGAAAGCAATTCTTTCGGCAGAACTATGGAGCTCATTTACCTGGGTAAGTACAAGTTTTACGTAAATTCTCTTAAAGCAATCAATGTTTTTATCTGATTAATTAATTTATATAAAAAAAAATTGTTTGTTGTAATTTATTTACATTTATTATGGAACTATTAACGTTTTGCTGACGAGATATACGTATGTATTTCATAAATTTATTTTATATATCTATATTAAAAACTATAATAAATATTTTATAAACACAAAAAATATTAAAGATTTAATCAAAAACATAAAAACAAATTAAAAAGTTTAAAAATTGATGAATTGCTTATATGTATATATAAAGAAGAAAAAATTGACAATGCAATATTTATTATAATTATTCTCTCAAATAATATAACTTCATAATTTTATTGTTAGAATTAGTTCAATGATTATAAGAATCTAATTGCATTTACAGTTTTTGTCATCTTACTACTAAATGTTTCGTTAGCATCATTCATTGTTGCGTAATGCATGCAAATAGCGTTCCAATAAACGAACTTGCAACTCAACTGCAGATACATTATACGATATGTAATTTTTAATCTCTTTAATTGACTATCTAAAGATTGCTTAAATATATGAATAAATATCAACTTTTTTCTTTTATCTTCTTAATTTTTTTGCTTATTTTGCATATTATAATATTATAATAAATCAGTAAAAGTCTCAAAAGTTTGTCACAATTTTCTTTTCAATTTTTTTCTGATATTCCGTGATTGCTCCCGAGTTTACTAACTCTTTTTTATTTTGCGTATCGATAATAGTATCAAAAATTAGATTTTTTTTAATAATGGAATTTTATTATCCTAAATTTCTAAATAAATGATAAAACGCTTTTAGATTTTATAAACTCGGTAAAAATATAGAAAGCATGAAATTGATTCTACAATAAAATCTCTGAATGAAGGATTTTTAAAGATACTTGTTCCGCACGAGATTAAATTTGAGTTTTTCTCTTTGCAAACGATTTCAAGCAATCTAATTCGATCCGATCTTGAACCGAATAGAAACCGCAAAAACGGTATCTAAACCACTAATAAATTTCCCAAGTCGTCGGGCCGTGACATTAGTATCGTGATGGCGTATTCAAATCATCAAATAATCATCAAATTTAAATTCGAGTGGCAGTAAAAGCTTAAATAAAATCTCAAAGCAATATATAATATCTTATCAAAGTATCTATTAATATTAAAATTATAAAAATTATTAATTAAACTTATTAAAGATTTTCTATTACATGTATGAGCAATGTATATACGTATATATATATATATATATATATATATATATATATATCTATATACGTATAGAGATATATATAGAGTACGACCTTTGACATTTAATGCACAATAATTAAGATTTTGGGTATAACACAAAAAGAGCCACTTTAATACATAATGTATGTATGTCAAATGCATTATGCATTTGCAATATTTACCGATTGCACCGACATCGGGCGAGAAAATCGAAGTAGCCGGCATGTTTCGTTTCAGAGATTAGATCGGATTTAAAATAGCCGGACGAGCCTTCCGGAAACATGCATTCCCACAATATTGACCTCGAAATCGCACATGGTCGAAAGCACTGATACCGTGCTTGGTACCGTACCAATTTACACCCCCACGCAAACTTATATCACACGCAAAACTACCCTCATTTATGGTGGATCACCTCGGACTATTTGTCGTGATTTATTCTAGTCCCGACATATTGATCCGAATAAGAAGAGATGCGCTTCGAAGCCGATAATTTTAGGGACAACTTGAAAACAAGAGCATTGTCTGAAAAAACGAAACCTTCAGTTATTTAAGTTAGAATTCTGCTAATTTTCTCGTTATAATAAACGAGATTATTACTCGTTATTATAAAAATAGATAACAAAAAATGATTGATAGTACGTCAATGAGTGATTATGTTCTTTTCTTTTTCATGAAAAAGAAATCCAATGCTTATACATTTGCATTTGACAAACAAAATATCTAAGAAGTATCAATCATAATTTCAATGAATTTTGAACCAATCTTATTAATTTATACTTAATTAAAATATCATGTTATTGGTAAATTTTAAATTATAAAAAAGATAATGTTTTTTTCACAAATAAAGCATTTCTGTGTAGAGATGTAATGACAAATAAATAACTTGATCACTCTTAAATTCAAAGAAATCTGACAGAAATCTATTGGATGATCTCGTTTCCCTGACACTGATCTTGCGATATGCTAAGATGGTGCAACGACCTAGATACGATTTATGTATATCTCATAGCAGAACCAAGACACACATGACAACCGAGCAGGAGTAACTTCGACGATGTATATTGCTGGTTATTCCACCGTGACCGTTGCAAAATGAAGGCTCGATTTACTGGGTCAGCGGTAGTCCGCTTTTATGGTTCTGCGATTACTTTATTTAGGGATTGGCCGTGATATACCATTCTCTCAGATACATTTAAAGTAATGTTTACAATTAATGACAGCAAATTAATTAGTGAATGCTGAAAACGTTATTCCGAAATTCGAATTAGTCGTAATCAATAAACTAATGTGTAAATAATGTGTAAATCTTAAAAATTTTGTAATACAATAAATAAAACAGATATTGTTTAAAAAAATGATATATAGATTGTCTCACGACTTACAATTCTTGTCTTAATCATAGATACTATGTCCAATTTAGGATCAACTTTTCTAAATCGCTATTTTAATATTCACAATGCACACATACTTAATATAAAAGTTACAAAACAAATACAGACATTTCCACTCAGCACTCTATACAAAAAAAAAAATTAAATTCTTATTTTAAATAAATTCAAAATTGTTAATTTACAAAATTTAAAAGCTTTTACATAGTTTTATTTTTAAGATATTCGTTTTTTTTAATGATTAAATTTTATAATGATAAAATGAGAGAAAGGCGGTTATTGAACAAGTAAATATGCTTCGCGTGTATAAATTTTGCCTTTTCTTTTGCAAATATTATACTTTATAATAGTCTAATTATTGCACAGTAACGATATAACTGTGAGTATAAATCTAACAAAAAAAAAACATAATTTTATGAATACGCATATACATATATATACGTATATATATATATATATATATATATATATATATATATATATATATATATGTATAGCATATAATACCTTAGAAATTAGTCACGCTTTATTAGAAAAGCGTCTATAACAGTGTTAATAACAGATTGCAATTTTGCACGCTATATTATGTACTTTAATCGTGGAAAAGTAGACTAGAAACTGATCAAAGAATCTCCTAGTATATTAGTTGACTTTTTCTTATATATACCCAACATGTATCTTAATATAGTTGTATATTTAAAGAATATCAGAAATTAGATACACGCGTTTTATGTAACAAGAATATTTACAATAAGTTTGCATAATAAATCATATATTATTATGTCAGCATAGTTTTTATATTTTTTTTATTGTAAAAAACTAAAAATTGCAAATATAAGTAAAAAAAATAACTATTAATACAGTTAATCTATTATGGTATGCTGGCATGAAAATTATATTGAATAAAATAATAAAGCAGTGAAAAAAGAGAAAAAATAGTAATATATCATAATACAAAATTAGATATACAGTATGATTGATGTATTTTGAAAATTGATTAAAATTTTCATATTTTTATTGAAAAACGTATCAATATGTAAAGTCTTATTAATAAAATTATGTGTTCTATCTTTATTACAAATTGTATATGTGTACTTTTAGATACACGGGTCATTGTCCTACGCTCAAATTTCGCGTTGGAAAAAGATTCGGAGCAAATACAGAAGAAATAATGAAGGTAAAAGTATCTTTAAAGACATCAAAAAGGATTAGAGTAAAAACTATATAACTTGTAACAAATTACAAAAAGAAGAAAGATATATATACTCATAAAAAAAATCTAAATAAGGAACTGCAATAATTACAAAACACTTTGTATGAAATTGTGTGTTCAATAATTTAATTTTATATTATATGTTGTTGCACAGGAATTATTAGAAAAGAAAATTCTCAAGACTGGACCATATAAGCCAAACGGTAGAGAAAATGAGTTATCAAGTCCTCAGGTTAAAGAAATTAAAAGAGATTGGAACAACGAGGGCAGATTGTACAAGGCACCTCCGTACATCCTAGGATATACTGGTAATAGAAAAAATAATAAATGTATAATATTGCAAATATTATAAATTTGCAAATATTACTTATATAATATTAAAAAATAAATATTAAAATGTGCCCATATAATTTTATTTAGTATTGATAAAAAATTCTAAGCTTTAAAAAGATAAAATCCAGAAAAACTTTCTTTGTTGACTCTACTTTAGTACGTAAGAATTAATTTACGTAAGAATTAATTTATATAAAAATTATAATTATTAAAATATTATGTATTATAAGAAAAATTTAAAAACTTGTTACTTATATCGATCATTGCAAAAAGTCGATGTTAAGTTAATAAAAAATTTGATTAAAAAATAAAGTAGCGCGCGCACACATATATACATACACACATATACACATACTTATAAATTCTCTTTTATCGCTTCAGAATACCAATGTAAAATGAAATTGCTTTGGCACGACCTTCAGCGTGAGTGAGCATTAACCGACCAACCTAAATTGTTTGTAATTAACAGTTTGCAAATTGCATCGCACGCATGGCGAGCGAAACTTTAACGATATATATCCTCGATTCGCTGAGAATATATAAGATATAATCTTCAATCCTGAACATTTCAATGGCATAAAATTTCCATTTTATATTTTTTATATTAATTAATTATTTTTTAATTAATTAAAAAATATAATTACTAAAATGTGTAAAACTTTACATAGCTTTACTTTACGATAGATAGAATAGCAAAAAATTTATATAAAATTATAAAATATAGAAAATAAAAAAATAAAAATAATTTTTTTACTTTTGATTAATTTCACTTGTACAATCGACGAAGCAACAATATTATTGTTTCTTGGCATAATCAATATAACATTATAATTCATCCAACATATAAATCGTTTGAGAAAAAAATCACGTAATATATGAGTAAAATCCATATTTTAAAATTTAAATTAAAAATAAATTGCTTGCATCGTAAAATCATCTTAAAAATGTATAAAGAACCTAATTTTTGTATTTTGTTTACATGTACATATAAAAAAATTTAGCTCTTTATCTCTAAATTTTAAGAAGATTTAATATATTCTTTCCTTCTCTCTCTCTTCAATGCGAATTATGTTTGATATTGTGTTGATTTATTACATAGGATATATTCCTGGCTTCAATAGCATATATGGTTTACCTTTTATGAAAGCCGTGGAAATCGGTGCCAAAGAATGGCACGAAACACAAATGAAACTGAGAGCACAACGTGATGCAATGAGGGCTCACGTTGAGCGAACAGATCCGAGAAATCTTCTATCACGAGCAAGAGCAGATAACGTGGACATCGAGATTGATCACGGTTATAACAGAAACAGAAAAAGCTTTGGTATTTGCACTTGTTATGCTTCAATTACTTATTAATCATTTCCAGCTCAATATAATAGTGTATCAAATTGACAATTATCAATATATTACATTATTCTAAATGCATATTTCACTTTCAAATAGTCAAAATAAATAAGTTCTATGGTTAAAGTGAAACATATTATGCCATTAAATTATTGTCATTATTATTCATTATTATTACAGATTATCATGTTTCTCCGGAAAGACCACCAATCGTCGGTTATACGGGCCACATTCCAGGAGCGAAAGGGGAAGTCGCGCTTTCTAAGAGATACGCTCAAGCCGCTAAAAAAGGATTAGAAGGTGTTCAAAGGGAACGCGAAGAGAGACACCACAAGGCTAAAGACATGCACGCTGTGCAAAGAGTCCTCGACAATGCATATCTCGATGAAACAGGACATACACGTGCATAAAATGATACAGAAACGTTCTTTTACTTATAACATACAAAAAGAAATAAAAAAATATATTTAAATCTTAGAAAAAAAAGATAAAAATTGAAGAAGTAGCTAAAAAGAACAGTTTATATTTTTAAACATCTATATAAAAATCACAAATTTTTATAATGTAGATAAAAGTTGTGACATTCGAAACTCACGTTTCGATTAATATAAACATTTTGTGCCTTGTTCTTCGACAGTATCACGAGTCGAAATGTAAATGTGAGAAAATAACAGAGTTTTCTTTTATATCATATTAATGAATAATTGCAAAATTATTTATATCCAAATAAAAAAAGTGTTTGAAAATTGTAAGGATAGTTTTTAGTGTTTCAATGTCTCGAGTAAGTAGTAATGAGAGATTTTGCTACATTTTCTACTTTTGGAAAAAATTTTTGACTATTCAGATATATAAGAACAAAAATGGCATACAGTTATCATCAAAATGAATAAAAAATGTACATATCTGTGGGAGATAATAAGTTCATTTATCAATGTTCGAAAAATATATACCGGTTTAGTATTTTAACAAAATAGGTCACCATAAAAATATTTTTTTTTACTATATATCTATTATAGAAATAGAGATATTATCTATTATACATATTAAAATGTCTTTATTATGATATTAAATCTTTATTGAATATATAAGATAGATCTTTAAACCGTACAAGAGAAGTCCTCCTTTTGGTTATTCTTCAAAGAGAAATATGACAATCGAGAAAAACTATTCCTTAACTCTTAACTTATTGTTTTTACTTATATGGCATCTACATAGATTATTTGTGCCATATCTTAATATTTAACTTATGTAATCACAGAAATAAATTTATCAATGTACGAAATTTACAAAGCTATTTCAAATGCTTTGAACTTCCAATATTTATTAGCCTTTTGCATCTTTTGCATATATATATATATATATATATATATATATATATATATATATATATATATGTATATGTATATGTATTTTATCATAGTAATACATTTATAGTAATATATTTATAGAAAAAAAAGTAAAATTTTTGGAAATATTTCTATTGGAAATATCTTCAAAGAAACCAATAAAGATTGATATGCTAGTTCCATTTCAGATAAGAGTAACCTGAATCATTCTAAACTTCAGAATTCGCGAAATGGATTATAGCCAATATATAAACAATACTTCAAATCACATTAAAGAGAAATTAGTGAAATTTTATATACTATAACAATGATTTGCATGTGTAAATAGTATAACAATTAAGTCCTAAAGTTCTTTCCTGTTTTATAGAGTGATCAGTAGAAAAATGTAAAATAATATGTAGCCTTCTAATGGGTACTAAAAAAAAATAATTTCAAAAATACATATATGAAAAATAAATACATTTGTATACTTGCATTGTATAATACAGTTGGAATTATATTCAATACAACTTCTTCTTATAGAGTTTATTATCTTCTGCACTGTGGCAACCTGCTCATTCTCTCCATTTCCAATTGTACAGTTCTTTTCCAGCATTCTATATCTAGTGACGTTTGTCCATAAGATAAGGACATCCATCTAGCAAAAACCATTAACGAGTGCAGATTATCTGCACCTATATTCTTATTCACGATTCGCATCTCGACAAAATCATCTTGGATGATCTAAAATAGATATAAAAAAAATAACATAAAACATAATCGTGCATATATAAAAAAAAAATCAAATATCGAAACTTATAAAACAAAGTAAACTTAGATATTCATGTAAAAAATTTATTATAATAAAATTTATTAAATATATAATTACATACTTTTGTGATTTCTTCATTAAAAACAAAATCTGTATGTCTAAAGACTTCCAAATATTGACGAATATTTGTCAATCGAGTTTCATCGTTTAAATATTGATGTGCAGCTTCAATTACCTGACTATATACATTTTCTGATTCTGCATCAACATTTAGAATAACTTGCACAGGACACTATAAATAAATATTTCATGGATTAATATTAATGATTAAGAACATGCAATTTATTTTATGAAATAAATACTTACAGGAACAAACGATTTTACATCAGAAAAAATCAAAATTGGGATGTCTGTTTCATATTCCATTGTATAATATTTGAAGTCATATGTCAATTTTTGAAACATAAGCAAATCAGAAAGAGTTTTATAATTCTTCTTGCCAGTGATACTTAGTTCACCAGTGGTTAAACCTGTCTCATCTAACACAAGATGTGTATTATTGCTTAATTGAAGAATACCACTTGTCAATCTGTTGCATTCATAATCCTTTCTAATAAAAAATAGTGTAAACTTATTCACTGACATATATTTAATAAAACAAACAAAGCATTTAATAAAACAAACTTACTTTGGAATTAAAGCTAATTCATTCAAATTTTCCAAAGTCACCTCTAAAAAATGACTTTTCTTTACAAGTAATGTTAAAAAGTTATAAACTTCTTTTGGAAATGTCTTGAGTCTACTGGCTGGAAAATTCGTTATATTCAGTGGAAATGCACCAAGACAAAAATAATCTCTTCTCATATATCTAAAAACATTATGAAAAATAAAATAACATAGAAACTTAATATTAAAAGGAATATTAAAATACATACATACATTGTAGAGAGTAAGTGACATATTAAATAATCTGCAGCTAAATGATCTCCAAATAATAATTGACTCAATATTATATGTAAATCACCCCTAATGAGTTGCGCTTTTGATATAATTTCTGGAGCATTTACAATTTCAGATTTTGTGAGCTCAATCAGTTTTATTGCATGTAATCGAGGTACCAAAGAAACCGGAGGATTATGAGTATAGACTTCGGCTTCGTTCATTTCATCTTCTGAACAATTATTTATATTTAACATTGGATCCAATGATATAAAACCTATTATATCAATAACCTGATTCAGTTTTAAAGTTGTCCCATCATAAATCTGGAAAGTAGGAATTAAAAAAATTTAAAGTTTAAAAATATATAAAATATGTAAATATTTTAAAACACTTTGCTTAATTAATATAATTTACCTTCACTATGCAAGTTTTTCCTTCATCCATTGGGATAGGAAAGTTTAATATGTGCTCTTCTGATAATAAATTCTGATCCTTAGAACTATTGCTCATGTTTACATCATTATTATCTGGCAAAATCTTTTCTTTCTTTGTAACAGGTTCTGAGCAATCCATTTCCTCTAAATCAGTATCATCCAGATTTCTTTTATTCATATTGTCATTGCATGTCATTGAATTAAATTTCTGTATATTTGTTTCTGTACATTTGCTCTGTTCTTTTGCCCACTTATTTAAGCCAGGTATAGACATTACAATATAAGTTTGTCTTTCCGAATGTTCATTTTTGTTAGAATCAAAAGATATTTCTTCATGTGACTGTAAACAAAATAAAAATTAATAAATGTGGCTGCACAAAAACGTTTCATAAAATTTCTTAAAGATCTCTATAAAAAAATCTGTTAAAGATATCTATAGAATATAAAGATCTTTATATATAAAAGAATCTCTTAAATATCTTTATAGAAATGTATGCAGTATTATACACAAGATAAGCTATTCTTGTAGCATCCTGTACCTGAACTGCATATTACTTTTGATCTAGACTCTAGGTCATATCCATTACTCATATAAGAATAGGGATAATACAATGATAATCTCTATAGAGTCATATATATAAAGCAATTATAAATACACTTAGAGATAAAACTAAAAATATAATGAAACAATATATTACCAGACATCGAGCTGCATCTGTGTACATTCCACATCTAATATCACTCTCCCCTGTTTTTGCATTCTTCACCTCATATTGTTTAAAGAAATATTCAGGATCATACATATCCTGGACCATCCCTCGAAATCTAACTAACTGTTTATCTGTGATATTCTGTAGTTGAACATTGTTTAATACAGGTATTTCTCTCAATACATCCGGATTTTCTAAAATTTGCTGACAGGATAACTGATTTGTGATATAATACTCTGTTGTCCAATTTCTTACTTCAATTGCTACAACAGAAGAAATTAAAACAGTGAAAGGAAATAACCTTATATAATATAAAATTATATTCTAGATGCACCCTATGTGTCTTTTCTGATCTCTTTTTTTCTACAATTTAAATATATACTTGTTTTAATTAAGATATTAAAGGTGCATAAAGAATTCATCATACAGATCATAATTCATTGAATAAATATATACATATAAAATGCAGAAATACGTACATGTCATTTTGATAATACCTATTATCTTGATACTTGATATACCATTAATAATTAGACCTAACAGATAAAAAAAAATTAAAAACCTCCGCACAAAATAAAATAACCTTCATATATTTTCGATTCTTTCATTGATATTGTGATAAGTGAAAGTGAGATTTGGCGGCAAAACATTCGCATAAACGACAAATACTATAAATAGAGAGAAATGTGAGAGAGGCTATACCACGCAGAAATATTATGGATTTGTTAACTGTATGTGATGAGTAGCATTTGACCAATCAGGATAAAGGGAACAAAAATCTCCTTGTTCTGATTAGTCAATTAGCTATCTCTACTCGATGAATGATTTTCGAACGCAATTCTGTCGATTTTGTTTTAGAAAAGGAAAGTTTACATCCTTGATAGTGAATGACATATGCTTGTGTCAATGTGCTGTACAGATTCATAGCGATTCGAAAAATAAGATCTTGTAGAATTGTTTAAAAAACGATGGCGTACGACTTAAAAAACGAAGAGGATGTAAAGGAATACTTGAAGAACCTTCATATAGAGTATCAATTCGGTTGTTATAGCGAGAAAAAACCGGAGGGTGAGTGTGAAGATGCGTTCCGAGCTGAGTCTAACCTCGATGTCAAAATAGCATTTTATTCTGTGAATAGTCTGTCACCTATTAGGTGATTATTACGAAGCAGTAAAGGCAGAGATGGAGAAGGCCGCTTCGATATACAAGACGACCTGCGATCAATATAATTATGCTAGAAGCTGCGCGAAATTCGGTGATTTTAAAGCAATTGGTGAGTGACCGGATCCTATGTACATCTTATATGATACAGGGTGTTCGAAAAGTAACTATATACTTTTAAATATTAAAAAAAACAACAATTTTAACAAATTAGTCTTTTTTTTATGCAAGATGTTATAAACGATTGCCATAAGCGACTTCCACAAACAAGTCTTAATCAATTTTAACTTGTCTATTCTTGTTATTAAAAATTTTCTTTGACTCCTAATGATATGTCTCTGATGAAGGATAATTTGCATATATTTGATAAATTTTTTTTTTTTATATTTGAAACAGAAGTATAATTACTTTCCGAACAATCTATTCTATATAATACTATCTATTTCTATATTTTTCTTGTTTAATACAGGTAAAGGTTGCAAACGGGACATACCGATGGCATACAAATATATGTCAAAGGGTTGCGAGCTCAATGACGAATATGGATGCCTGCATGCTGGTGTTTTGGGAACATCTAAGAACGATGTCGGAGAGAAGGACAGAGTTACGCAGATCCACACAGGTGTCAAACAGCTGAAGAAGGCCTGTGAGATGTACAATTCGGACAAGGCATGTTTTTATTTATCGGGTATTTACTTGGGTGGTCTTGAGGGCATCATTGACAAGAACTATAAAGAGGCTTACAAGCTATCATTGAAGAGCTGTGAGTTCGGTAATCCATACGCCTGTGCAAACCTGTCACAGATGCATGCGCGAGGAGAAGGCGCACAAAAAAATCCCGAACTTGCTGCGACTTTCAAGAAGCGTGCCAACGATCTGTATCAGGAATTGAAGCAGGTACAACCAGAATTGAAATTTCATCAAGGTGTAAATCCATAACACATGTTTTTGGTACACATTAGATTTATCAAAAAGTTAGTTTGCTTTTTCCTCATATAGTTCTATAAAACAGAAAAAAATATGAATACTTTCTTTGCTCAAACTAGTCCTTTTATGTGTTGAACTCATACTTCACATACATTGCATAAAAAAAGAAATAAACTGTCTAATAAGAGCCTTTTATAATAGGCTCTTTATAATATCTTAATAAATAATTGTTTATTACATTATTCATTATAGCAAGTTATTAATTTATTTATTTATAACTTTATACAACTTTAAATATCCATAGCCCAAATTGTTAACTTATGTATTATATTAAATATATCTTATAATTGTTTACAATTGTTTTACTTAATCATATGTAATTATATATATTCTTCAATATTAGAAAAATTGTCGAAAAATTTTTTCTTTTCTTAGATAAAAACTAAAATTTATTTGCCTAACATAGAGCAAATTAAAATGAGATGTTCAAATATCTCTCTCTGTTGTAAGTTTGCAAAATATTGTTCAAATCAAATTTATTTTGTTGAAATGATGTAAATACAATAGAAAAAAAATATATAATTATGCAAAAAGCTTTTTTATACGATATTTAAAAAAAGTATAAATCTATTCATCTCCTAAAGCACAGAAAAAAAAGATTAATAATACATTAAGTAAAAAAAAATTCCCAAAATCGAAAAATTAAATTTTTCAGTGCAAAAATTAGATAAGTCCATATGATTTGTCCATTCTTATATCTTTTGTACTTAAATAGAGTTTATAAAATAAGAAACTTATTTTTAAAATATTCTAGATCTATTTTAGAAAAGAAAAACTATATTTGAAAAGCAACAAAAGTTTTATAACATGTAGTCAGCTACATAAAAGTGACAGCTATAGTGACAAAAAAATATATGGATATTGCGTCGATTTATCACGCAGTATATATACAGAGTAATGAAGCAACACACGTGCGGTGACGCTGTATCATGTACATGCAGAGAGATCACTGCATGTACATGTATGTACATTGCTTTAACGACAGGAGACGTTACCTATATATTTTATTTATACTTACATCAAATAATGTACATTCGGCAGATATGGTCACCATAAATTCAGACTCTTTGGATAAATAATAATTGCTGAATATCTTCGATTATATATGTATATATCTCGAGAATCAGCCTCGAGATTAACCGTTATTGATTGTCTTATTTCACTCTCTCTTTCTGATCCCCCTCCGTATCTCATCGCTTTTTGTATCTCCCTCTCCGTTGTTCGTCAATTCACAACAGGTTTAAAACGCCTTCTTCAGTTCATTCGTTAGCGACACAACCATGCGATACTACTTGTTTGATTCTCGCTTCTGGCTAGCGGCCGTCGTCTTTGTTACGTTTGTCTGCCATAATCTGGTAAGTATGGCTAATTTTGAATTTCGGAAAATATATTACTTTTCATTAAATATTTTCTACATTTGCAAAGTTAGTGATATAAACAATAAAAATTAAAATGTATCATTTACCGGATTCACAAATTCTTGGAATCTCTCCGCGCTCGAACATTTGGATTATTATAGCTCTTTGTACAGATTTTCAAAGAATGTATTTCTACTATACGAGAATACTATAATAATATTTTCTTATACTTTATCATTTCAACATTGATATTACGTTCATGATCTAATGTATTCTCGTAAATTTTTGATTAATATTTTCTCACACAATTGAAATAATTTAATTAAACAGTTTTTTCTTTCCAAAATTGTGCCCATTTGGAGTTGCCAATTAAAAGTCTATCAATTCTTTTTAATTCATCAATTTTTCTTTATAAAAGATGCGAAAGAATTAATGGGCAAGGGCATTCAATATTTAGGAGATTTTTGGGCAACATGGCTTATTTTATAAATTTGTTTAGTCCAATGCACAATTGGTCGATGACAAATCGGACAAGAACAATGTGAGCGTGGACGTTTACTATGAATCATTATGCAGCGATAGCATGCGATGGATCGTAAATCAACTCGTACCGTCGTATCCGGAATTGAAAAATCATCTCCATGTTACGTTTATTCCTTATGGTAAAGCTATGGTAAGTAATTTTAATTGTACCTCGCGCTAGATTTTTATCAATATCATGTGATATGAAGCAATATATATAAAATCTTAATCTCTAATGTCGAGTGGACACGTAATTTATTTTATTAGAAGTGAAAAAATTACATATCTTGTTTTTTTATTTCATAAAGCTTCCACTTATATGTGTAATCTTCGTATTTACTAATCTATTTTTATTCATTCTTTATATCTAACTTTATATAAGAAAGCACGTATATAAAATATTTGATAATAAATGTAACACTGTCCCTAACACACATTTATTAGCATTACAGCAACTTACTAAAAATACTTAAAAGAATATAGTTTCAGATTGAATTTTATAAAATTATTTTTTCTTCTTTTGTATACTTTTTTTATTGCATTCGAGTACTAATAATTTAATCGTGCAAGACTCTTCAAAAAATTATTATACAAAGGATGAATCCGCTTCGAGTCATGCGAATACCCTTGAAAATGCGAAATGATGACCTTGCTATAGTCTGACGTTCACTATAGTCTTCAGTCTTGTACACGTCAATAAGAATGCTGTGTTTTCTTGGCAAACTCATTAATGCAAATTAATGACGTACATATCTAGCACGCGCGCGAAAGCGAAACCGGTCCATGGCAGTTCTTGTGTCAACATGGAGCCGCCGAGTGCCGTGGGAATAAGGCCCAAGCGTGTGCGATTCACGCTATACAGACCTCTGAGGAAGCCCAGGAACAACAGCAACTAATGGTCAAACTGGTCGGTTGTGCAATGTCCGCTCGGAACCCGTCGACCGCTGTTCCGCAGGTATAGCTTATTTCTATAATTTTCCAGCTGTTAAAATACGTGATTATTAGTTGAGGCGGCATTGCTGCAAATGTGCTTTTTTTCTGAAGTAATATATAATTAATCTCTGTAGGACTTGCCCCCCCGATGGGTAAGAGTTAACTAACTGACATTTAACTTTAATGACATCGACCTTTTGGCATACTTTCGAATTCACGCGGTAGCATATTATGGTACATGTATACTTTATTAAAGTACTTTTGATATACTTAAATGTTATATATTCGAAAGATTTCGTACACATTATGATTTAACAAAAAAAGAAATGATTATAATTAAAAATTGAAATAAAAGAAATTTTGTTAGGTATCTTATTGATGGTTATATAATTAAGATATTACTTTAAAAAGATCAAATTTAAAAACGATTTAAAAATGATATCTATAACGATAAAATATCTAGCAATATCTTTAACTATCAAAGATAAATATGATATATCCAAATATATCCAAAGATATCATAAAGATATTTAAAAAGCGTTCATATTTTTCAGATGAGTTTAAATTATTATGGAAAATTTTGTTTAAAAATATTATTCTTTTTTATAAGCTTTTTATCTTCTCAGAGAAGATCAGATAATCTATACGTGAAACGTGAACAGGCTATTGCAGTTTCTTTTAAGTTTCGCAAACAATCGCTGATACTTCAAAGCTCGGTGACACACGTTTTGTTATGTCTTCAGTCACGTCGTGGTCACAAGTCGTAAAAATATTGGGTGTTGAAATTTTGTCAGTGACAAATATATCTCTTACTGTTAAGATAATATGTAATGATAAAAATTGATATAAGCAAAATTAAATTTGGATGATTGACTTTTAGTGCGCTCAAGACATCGGCCTAAGCGAAGGAACGCGGAAATTGATTAACGACTGTATTGCGAGCCCGCTCGGGGACGATTTGCTCGTAGCGAATGGTGATAAAACGCACAATCTCCAACCACCGCTTAAATTCGTACCAACTATAATAATCAACGGGGTAAGAGCTAAACCTAAATTTCATTTCATATGATCTGTAATAAATCGACACATCTTAGATTAATCAACATCTCAATCAATGCATCAGAATTAAATAAAATTTTGTAAATTATATATTCTCGCTGCACATTTTTCTGATTTTAAATTTTAGAAAACTCTCATTCTTTATAATATTATATTTAAGAACATTATATTTTTGTAATTACTAAGACCCCTTTTATTATTGTTATGTTACAATATAATATTACTAAATTTGCTGATTATTAATAGACTGTCTATTTTCCCAAATGGTTTAAAGATATTATATAAAAATTTTTAAAATCCTCTGTTCATACAATTATATGGAATAATAATATATTTTATAATCATATATACAGGCATACTCAAAGAAAAATCAGGACGTGGCACTAAACAATTTCTCCAAGCTGATCTGTCAATATTTGACAGAGCAAGAGAAACCGAGTCTTTGTAGCAGCGTCAATTAAGGAAAATTAGAAAGGATAAAATCGAGTTACGCGTTGAAGGTGCGGGGACAAATAATTGCTCGGTTGAAATAGATGATGTATTATTCATTTATAATATACATATAAGTATCTATGTACAAAAATATATACGATTTGTCAAATATAACGGACTACTACGTATAAAAATGATCGTAAAAAAAGAATAAACGAAATAAACGAATTTTTGGAAAGACAGCACAATTCGCCGATAATGAGATCGTGACGATAAAATGAATACGCCAGTGAATGATCAGAGAGAATGAATGATTCATCTCCTATTACTAACATGTAAAACAATTTTTTTTAATGAATATATGACATCAATAATTGCCAATTAATAAAGTCGTAAATTATATATGGTGCTCTTTAAAATAATAATATTTATAATGATATATGCGACAATTTCAACTCGACTTGATTGAACAAAAATATAATTAATATATTGAACTTTGAATAAAAATAAAATCGTATTAAATGAAAATAATTTCGTATTAAATGATCATATTTAAATGATATTATTTGAATTTGCCGATAGTGATCTTTTGACAAGTCGAATTTGTATTCTTACCACTCATTCACTGAAGCATCTATCCTGTTTCGCCTTCATAAGAAAAAGGATTCTCCCGCTGAGAGAAATCATCCATCGATGAAAATAGCATCGTCGAGAGCGCTCAACTCGTGGAATTGCCGTTCGATGTCGGCGTCAAGCTCGTGAAAATCTGGTATATTGTCTTCTGCGGATGCGCAGTATCCTGGAATAATACCAATAACACTTTTCTCTTTCTCTGCCTTTCTCTTTCTGACTGTCGCATTCGATCTTATATCGCGCGTTTTTACACATTTCTTTACGAAATTACGCGAGGGTTCCTTTGAAAATAGCACGGGTGCGTGGCACGTGGCAACGCGTCATCTGTTTTGTCACGCGTATGCCCTTACTCGCTCATTCGCGCGTTCGTCATACGCGCGTACGCCGCGCGGTCCCCCCAAAAAAAGTAAAGAATATTATTTTAAGACTCGGTATGGGGTAAAAGCATAAAAGCACAGCGAACCTCCTCTGAGATTAACTATAGACGGCCAAGCATGATACTGTCATCGGTGTCCCGTTGTAGTGCGCGAGCCATGACAGAAAAAGTCAACGAGCGCACGAGCGAGTCGTACGCACGATCTAATGGCTGATAACCCGCGCGGGTATCTTTTTATACGCGTTCTAATCAAAATTACACGCAATCTAAAGATGTCAAAAGACGAAATCAATATAGGCACGATAACATCTCACGCTAAATATATCCGTGAAAAATGCTGCCGTATCTTTTCCGAGAGCAAGATGGAGTTTTGAAAAATAATTAGTCATATCTTCTCTCTTTCTTTCTCTCTTCCAAAGCCTCTCATCCAAAAATTAGAAAAAGTTGAGAATAGCTAAATAACATGGTCAAAATTTTTCTAAGTTGACTATCTATTACTTGCTATAAAATTTAACTTAATTTAGATTTATAATAATTTCACATAATTAATCTATTCAATAAATAATATTTTCTCTAAGAGAAATTGTTGTAATAGAACTTGTTTCAATAACACATTCTATGTTACTAATAAAAGTTAAAGGTCATGCTATCTTCTTTGATGCTTTTCATTTAAAAATAGGAAATGATGTATAAGCAGTGAAACTAAATAGCAAGATGGAATATTTCTTATCGTATTTCGGCCAGATCTTTTATATAATCGAAAATACTGATTAAATATTGTCACGTATAGGATGTCATGCTAAGACATTCAAAACATATAAGATCATCATGCACAATATCTTTGATTTTAATTTGAAAGGATATTCGTAACATATGTGATTAATAATGGGATAGATATTATTAATTCGCAGTACACAGTAAAATATGGAATCTAAAAGATGTCACAAAAATGTTACTGCAATTAATAATAGAAAATAGATCGTTTTATATATATATATATATATATATATATATATATATATATATATATATATAAGGTGAAGGTATTAAAATCATTCCCTTTTAAATATTTCGTTAAATACTTCGACAAATGTTGTGAATCATATAAATCTCTCACGGAAAAAATTTGATAAAATTTATAATTTCTGCTAAAGGTTCAATCGATTGAATGCATATATCCGTTACCTGTACTTTCGTTTTGCGCGTTGTTGATATCGTTGATAAGAAGATGTCGAACCGATTCGATCGGCACGTATTCTTGTTGGTTGTTGCCAAAGTTTATGGAGATTCTATTCTGGTGACAAATATTATTTGTGTCTTCATCTTTAATATAGATTTTAGACAGCTTGTATGACGGATGATTTGTTTCCACGTCAAAGATACATGCATTTTGGCGTTGTCGGCAAGGATTCGTCGAATTTAATGTATGTCCTGTTGTACTAGCTGTCGTTGATATTTTATCCGATAATAAACTGGACAATGTATTCGAATTCTCTGTATGATTCTTCAAGTGCTTCCTAAGACTTGACGGATCTGTATAACGCTTGCCGCAGCCGCTTACCTGGCAAGCATATGGTTTCTAGAAAAAAAAATCATATTAATTTTTTATGCATAAAATTGTGTTTTGAAAAAAAGATCATCGAATCAATGATATTCAATGATATAAATTCTAATATATTTTACGATTAAATAACTTGAGACATAAATCACATAATGATGTAATTTATCAAATAATCTGAAATTATATTAAGCTCTAATAAAATTAATTATAATATTAATGTAGAATAAAAGTGTAGTTAATAAAAATATAAAACATATATGTACACATATGTTAAAAACGACTGGAATGTTTGAGAAGATAATTTTTAAATGATACACATCATTTATACACGAGATAAATAAAAATGAAATCGTACTCTATCGTAATGTGTCCTCTGATGCTTAGCCCGATCACTGCTGTTGCTAAATGCCTTCGAACAGCCATTGTGTTGGCACGCATAAGGCCTTTCGCCTGTATGCGATCTCTGATGAATTTTTAAATTTTCCAGACGACTAAAGGCCTTCTTACAACCGGCGAACTATATAAAAAAATTGATAGTTTAAAAAAATTACCATTTCATTGGCAGTTAATTCATGCAAAACACTTAACTTGATAATTTATGAATCCTACATAAATCGATAGAATGACCGATGAAATAATAATTTTTTTTTCACACAAAAAGTTTTTACAGAAAATTCGCGTCAATATCGCAAGAATCATGTTAAAATTGACGCGCACTGACGCAAAGTCGCTGAAGGAACAAACAAGATGATGACGATGACACTGACCGGACATTTATTCGGCTTCTCTTGCGTGTGTACCCGCATGTGAATGAGCAATTTGTATCTCGCATTGAAAGGTCGCGCACGCGGACACCCTTGCCACAGACAGGCAAATTCATCCTCGCGACTCGTCACGGCACCTGAAAAACCTTCCCCTGCCTCCTTGCCTTCGCGCTCCTTATCTCGGTCAATCCGCTGTATCCGTCTGCCGTGACCGTGCGTGTTCGTCGAGGACGATTCCACGTGCCGCCTCTCAATGTGCCGTACCAATCCTTCCTGTTCTGCAAACGCACAGCCGCAGTCGATCCAGTGGCATTGATAAGCCGACGCGAGCAAGTTCTCCTCCACTGGTTTCGCGCAATCTACAACATGAGATATGCGCGAATGTAAATACTTGCACGTTATAGTATAAAATGCCAAATGATACTGTAAATATATTTCCGTTTGGGTTTAATAAAATATTTGAAGTGTATTGAGTTATTATTTCATAATTCTAAAATATTGAAAGCATAAGTAGGTGGATTTTATTTTAATATCAAAGATTTTTTTATCCGAAAAAAAAAATAGGGAAACTCTCTGATGAATTAAATAGAAGAATAAATTACTCTCTGAAATAAATAAAGCGACAATATGCTGCGTACTTACCGTACGACTTATCACTCTTCTCGTTTTCTGCGACTTTTGACCCGGTGACCCGCTGATTGCCGAACAGCAGACCCTCGTTCCGCGGCAATATTACTTGATTGCCGAAACTGTCTGTTGCGCCGACAATGTCGTCAGTAAAATTGATCGTCGACAGCGCGGATAGCTGCTGCTGCGAAGAAACGAGGTGCCCAACTGCGTAATATGGTGGATCGAAGTTCTGGAATGATTCTTGCTGATCGTCGCCCGTCAAACAGGTCGTTGACGATGTCGATGACGATGACGGCGAGTCCACTGCATTCAGCAAAGACGTCGGATCGCCTCTAATTAGACTCAGGTCGAACTCATCACCGACGGAAGACATCTGCGCGGAGGAAGAACAATAACTTTGAGCGATATCATTTTGCATGCTCATCAGCAACGATACCACGTCCTCTTGACAATCCTCTTGATAATCTTGATGACCACTATGCGATTCCGTTCCGTATTCCGGATAGATCGCGTTGCAGAAGGTGCGTGAAAAAGAAAAGGCCGAGCCCATTGACGGTAACTTTTGACAGTCTGACTTATCCTCGCCATGATCCGTCGTCGTTAGTGCGCCATTCCAAGTTGGCGTAGTTGCTTCGCTGCAGGTACTCCCAGGTGATCCACCCCCAATGTTAGAATACTGAAAGACAACGGGCACCTGGTCCCAGTCGAGATAGTCTTGTGGATCCAACGGGGAGAAAAGGGTACCGTTGTCCGTCTGTGAGGTCATCCAGCAATGTGGTTGTGCATCGTCAATCCTTATACCGGTCATGGACACCAAGGACGCCATATCGGGTAGCGAACCGTCATCGATGAAGTCGTCCTGATCCAGGCCGGATATGGGATGTCGTGCATGCTCCTCGCTTCTCTCGCCGTGATAATCTTCGAGGTGCATCTTCTCTTTCTCCTCCTCCTTCGTTGTCGTCGGTCCGGGCTCGACGCGGCCGGCAGCCTGCCGTCAATCATAGCAATACATATATTTAATTGCAGTAAACCGATTAAATTGCGAAACTGAGGATTTTGTAACGTAACACACGCGCGACGGATTAGGAAAGCCAGTACGAAGCGCGCTTTCGGAGTCATCCCATTCCCCACATGTGCTCTTTGCTCTATCATCTCGGGAGCTCTCATTAAGCGTGAGATAATGGAACCCAGCAAAGACATCGACAGATAACGATAATGATGATACGAATGCGAGTTTGCTGATTATGTAATTATGTAGTTGTTAATGAGCATGAATTAATAAAATGTCGCGAGTGTCATTTCTTTATTATTTTTTTGGCATACTCTTCTTATAGAAAACCTTTTTATATATCTAGTCAAAGGTTCATATTGCGAAGCAGACGAATGTAAATGACCACGTGACAGTTTCCACGTGCCACGACTTAAATTTTAACTTGATAACTAATCGTGCGCGTATATTTGTATAATCTTAGATCAAAATATATGTAATTTAGAATTAAAAATAAAAAAAAATTATAGCAAAAAAATGCATATTGGTTAAACTATATAAAAGTTTTTTTTTTTTATTGGGTGACGCAAATGATTAATCTATTGAATATATACGAGTACGAAGATATGAGGCTCAAAAAAATAAGATGGGAATCAATTCTGAATAAAAACAAATAAAAGCTATTAGATCTTGATTAGATCTCTAGGCGGATTCTATAAAGATAAGATCTTGACCACTTATATGTACAATTTATCATATACCAAATCTCTATATAAAGAAAAGTTACTGCGGTCATCAGAATATATATATATATATATATATATATATATATATATATATATATATATATATAACGTCTATAATGTTATTATAAGAACCACTCTCAATTTTTAAGAACTAAAAGAAATGAAGAAATTCGATTTATTTTTTGATCAATTGCACAAGTTAAAATAATATTTTTCTGTCTTTGAATTGCAATTTTTATAAAGTTAATTTTTAGCAATCCTATCCCCTAAATTCGATTTAATCACCAAGGGAAAAAGAGGTGCAATTAGACATAGAGCACAATACGAAATCTTTGGTTTCTTTCTCGTCAGAAAACGTAGAATAATTATTCTAAAAACGCTAGATTTCTCTCAGTAGCGTTTTAATCTAATATTCTATTAAATTATTGTGACCACAAAAAGATATCTCCGATTGTGTGATAGCCTCACTTTCCTCTAGAATCGATGATAATAAAATTAAAGAATATATAACGTCAGAAAGAAGCGACTTACTTCGATATTAATGTATCAACATGTACACGCCGATCGCGGACACGCTTATCGCGTCGGTCTTTTCCGCTCTTTCTCTCTCGTGGTACGCACGCGATAAACAATTAATCGTGACAAACAACGTGAACGCCGAACGAATGAACAAAACAACACTATTCTTCCCGTAACTGATAAGGGGGTTCACGCTTTTACACCACTCGTTAACGCGTCTCGTCGAAGACTATCAGCTGCGCGACGATCGCTTTCTTCCGCCAAGGAATCTCGAGCAGAGAGGACCAAGATTTTTCCCCTCCTCCGCAGTAAAGCCCTTCGAAATTGCTGCTCTCCTTGGAAAGCGGACGGAGGGAATATTATAAAAAAAACGCGCGAGGGTACATGAGAAGGCGCGAGAGGGAATATCGCGCCGCCCACTCGCGTGGCTGCATCGCGCCAAGTCCCCCCTTTGCTTACCGCGGCTGCACTTGTCGCTGCGCGACACCGGGGGTCCTGCGGTCCCTTCGAGCCCTGGAGGTGGCGGACGCAATCAAACATCTGTTGGCGCGCGTTCGATGCCCCGCGCGGGAGCATTCTTTCTTTTGAGCAATTTCCAAGCCTCCTTCAAGTCAAAATCGTCACGTTGTACGAACCGGTCATTCATGATTTGGCCGATTATGCTTAATACCTATGATTTTGCAGATAAAACATTCTTTCATTATTATGACATTATAAAATGAATATATCTCTATAACTGATATATTAACACAAAATAGTTTAATAATAGTATATAAATAAAATAAAACTGAATATTATAGAAAACAAAATAATAAAAAAAAATCTAAAGGGAATAATCACATTCGTTATAATTCTGTTAATATTTAATTCGATTTTGATTTCAGAAATATTTTATCAAAAAATATTTAAAAACTACTTGTATTGATATTTATTTAATAAAGTCAAGAAGCGGTGTAAACATTGTACAAACGAAAAAGATGAAAAATACGTGAGAAGGAGAAAGGATGAAAGAGAAAGAAGGAAAGAACTCAAGACGATCTTTCGTCGCTCGAACTCTAAGAATCGGGTACAGGGCAAAAAAATGTAAAACCAGCTGCCACACACGCGTCACTTATTAACAACAGCTTCTATGCGCGCACCACATGAAGACACAAGTCATTCACTCCTTGTTCTCCTATTACAAGCTACCGTTATTGCACGTATCTTCTCACCTCGTTTCATAATATTCCCAAAAGCGTATTATTTTCACGAAAAGAAAAATGTATCCATTGAATATCTTTAAAATTATATTGCTGCTGCGTGAAACAAGATACCTTTTCATATTACAATTCGATTTCTTACCTATCAATCCTCTTCACTGGACATTATAGCACCACCTCTTTTCATTTTAGTTACTTTAAAAACTGTCAGAAGTCGTATTCACCATTTTAATGATATGCGGGACCTTTTTACATAATTATAATCAATATATCTCCCTTTTTTCTCTCTAGGGTTACCTATAAATATATATATTCAAAATTAAATAATCTTTAAACGAGAAAGATGTAAATTTTTATATAACCGGATATAAAATGTTTGTATCTCCTTATATTTTTTTATTAAATCTCATACTGATGTGCTGATATGTTAAAATATTATTTCAGGTTTTTCCATTTCCTCTATGTTTAAAATAATATACATAAAATATAGAGTACAATAATATACAATACGTGTACACTCGCTCTCGCTCATCCTCGCGCTTTCCTTACGCGGAAAATTACGCGCGCACATATACAAGAGTATGTATATGCCTTGGTGCATCTTGCATGGGCGAGCTGTACGTCATATTACGGGTAGATAAGTGATAGAGTGGCACATGTGGTCTGCCAGCCCTCTATGCTTACATTATATACATACTATGCCCGCTCACGATCCTGCTTTTTTACCCAGGCACCTGTCAACTTCGCTCGTACCATAGTCGCCGCATGTGTACGCGCGGCCCGACCGCCCTTAAAATAAATATACTGTAAAAAGGACACCGATCATATTCTCTCTCCATACGGATGCAATAACAGCGAAATGTATAAAAAACCATTTCGAATGTGTTTAATCGTATCTTGCACAAAAACGATTACCCTCACACGTATGATCTTTTTCGTGAAGCAATTATATCCCAATAATTACCTTACCAAATTAATAAATTCGCACGAATACTCATGTACATCATTCTAAAATCTTATTGTTTGGATCTTTGATACTAATATAATGTATCATGACTTTATTCCTATATATTTGTATTTGTAAAACAGAAGAATCAGTATCAAATAAATAAAAAAATCTCAGAATTGTTAGATATCTATAGAGATCAAAATAGTATTCTAATCTCGAGAAAGTATATCGAGTACATTATAAAGTAATATATGTGGGTAAAAAAAAAAGAGAAAATAAAAATGCCCGACTATTTATACTCATATTTGTAGACTGTTCAACAAACATTAACTTTTAAGCATTCACATTATAAAGAGTTATACAGATATATGTAAATAGGAATTATCTATCATAATTTTTTAAAGTTTAAAATTTTAACAAATACTTGAAAGTACCGTTTCCTATTTTGCTTTCTAGAAAAAGAAAATATTTACAAACGATAAATTGCTTAGATCAAATTAATCTGACGAGAGTATTAAAAACTTAAATATTCACATCTAGAACAGTGATATCGTAAACGGGTGATACATAGAGCATTGAAAATAGCATAGACCGCAACACGTACATACATACGTGTCGGCAAACGTTTAGCGTTCGGTCAAGCGACATAAAAATAGAAAGACGCACGCTCTGCATGTGACTTCTTATAATTAGGTACCAAACCGAGGAGATACGTTGTGTTTTTTTATGTTTCATACGTTACAAACATAGTCCATTAGAGAGAATCTAATGGCGGACCACCCATTCGTTTTTTTATCTTCAATGCAGTAACGGGTATAAACTACTTCGAAACGAGAATTACATAAGTTTTGTCCGAATAAATATATATATATATATATATATATATATATATATATATATATATATATATATATATAGAGAGAGAGAGAGAGAGAGAGAGAGATCATATACGCACGCACACACACATGTAAAAAAAAAAAGGTTTACAACAATATAATTATTTGGCACAGTTGATATTTTTCTTTTTACATTTATCAAATAAAAAAAAAATTTTTTGTTATACAAATTTTTTTATGTTATTTACGAACTTGATTGAAAAATCATAAAAAGTTTATTATCATCTCATCCATATTATATAATTCATATTATAAATAACAATTTAATATTGTCTGTAACCACAGACTTTATATGATTCATTTGCCATTATAGATTGAGGCAATAGCGTGGAATGTGTGGTAACATCAACTTTAGACTCATTTTCAACAATCGGAAAATGTTGCACGCGTCCACTATTCCAAGCTATTGTTAAACAAAGCCATGCTGAGTGTTTCTGATAAAAGTTAATACAATTTGGTACTTCACCGGGAAATCCTTTGATGAGACAGCTTGGCTGCACGTCTACTACTCGCGATAAATTACTTAGGCTCGTTTTAACTAGAGCAATAACTGGACTATCCTATTTTTCAGAAAACAAAAACAAAAAAAAATAACAGATAATAACAAAACTATTAGAACCAAGCATTTCATAATTTAACTTTTATAATATCACGTTTGTTCGTTTTAATTGCATTTCTTGTTTTACTTTTCTTTTATTTTTTTTTTATCTATTTTATCTTTTTCTTTCTAAAGCCTGCATGTACATATATTTTATACATAAAAAATGCAAAAAAAAAAAAAAATGCAAGTAAACCAAACAGATTTATTTAATCATATTGTTACCTGGAAAAGAATAGCAAGATATTTTCCAGTTGAATCCCATTCCATGGAAACTATTCTGCCTCCCACTGTGATATAATCATCATCATCCCATGAGAAATTTACTTTCGTTAAATCAACTAGACGCATAGCTATCTTTACATCGTTATTAGTTGCTTTTTTAACATCAAATATGTTATCTTGCAATGGCAATGAGAATATCGTAGCAGGATCTTCAGTAGTAGCAAAAAGTAATGTTAAATTGGGACCAAAACATGCAGTTGCTACATGACCATGAGGGACTGTCCATCTTTGTGCATGCCATGGTGTTGGAACGCCAGTATTCCAAACTCTAAAATTAAATATCAATTTCTTTAATCACAAACATAATTATTTGAATATTGAACAAGTCATTACATAAATATAGAAAAAAAAATATAAATTTAAAAAGACATATTACCTAAAAACATTCCTACACGAAGCAGACAATAAACGTGAGCCACAAGATGACCAGTGTATAAAACATATGCCACCTCCTCCAACACGTTTCAAAGGAACCCCATCTTCCTTCGAAACATCCCAAATTATTATGTTTAAGTCTGTTGGTGAGCAAGATGCCAATAAACCACCCTAACATAAAGAATTTTTCAATATTGTTTACAAATTATAATTCCTACTATATTTCTATTAAATATCAACAAAAGTAAAATGAATAAAATTTACTTGCGAATGCCATATAACACTTGTAACAGGTACATGATTTCTTTGCTTTAAAAGTATCGCATGACTAAGTAAATTACTGGCTGCTCCCAGTTCTATCGTCCAAATTAATACTCCAGAATAACATGCAGCTGCTAATTCACGGCCGGCGTATGGTCTCCAACTTAAGCAGCAAACTGACTTTTGTGCACTATGTCTCAATACTGGCACACCTGGTATATCTTGTGAATAAATGCGAATTCGATTGTCCCTTGTAGCCACAGCTAGGCGAGCACAATGCGGATGCCAAGACAGACATCTAATCTGTCATAAACATTGCAAATATTGTAAATAATATTGTACTCAAATTTATCTATATATTTCTAATTAATTCTTATAATTGATTCATCTTACTAATGATGTATTCCAATCCCGTGTAGCAACAATATCGGCAACAGATCCAGTTCCTGATGGTGGTAATATGTCTCTCTGATATATTCCTCTTTCCATCAAGTCCAACATCCAATTCATTCTGCAATTGTGATATATTTTTCACATCAAAATAAAGACATTAAATTTTCCAAAAAGACAAACAATCTATAACAAAATATTATACCCATACCTTGTTGCCACCCAATGTACAACATTTGTAATTTGTTCTGGATTTGCAGCTGCAGCGAAACGAATGGCTTCGGACAATCCTTTCTCTCTCCATACATTGGCAAGTTTTTTGAAAACGCTATCGTGAATAGGCAGAAATAATTCTCCAGCGCTGACCGCGCGCGCAGAGTCGCGGGTGGCCAAAATCTCTTGTGTGATGGAAACCTCAGGATACCCTCGCAAGTACTTGGAGAAAGGTTGCATTTCATCATGCATTTTGTCGTAGGTGCAATAATGCACGATGCCGTCAATTAAGCCGACGGCAGCCGTATCGTCCAAAACAGGACACTCGAAATCGTGAAGTGATAATATTTTTAACATTTTTGCTTCTCTTTCTATTAGGCGTTACAACGACTTAACCTGTACATTTAACCCATACACGTCGTGTCACTCACAATATCTTGTCCTGAATAAATAAAAAACGTGTTTTTCAACAAACTAACTAACTAAAAAAACAATTAAGGCAGTTTATCTTTGTATATTCCAAATGAAATTAGTTTTCAACCTTATTTAACTTTTGCATACATATGTACAGTACGATACATCAATTTTATAAGGGATTCAACTGATACAATTAAACATAAGCATATGCATATGATCGGTCTCTCTCTCTCTCTCTTCTCTCTCTTGCTTTCTTTTAATATATATTTTAATATTAGTATTTTGTTGTTAATATATATTTTATATTGTGTATATTATATCGTATACTGCAAAAACTACCAGTCTCACTGAAAATAGAAAGATAGTGCATGTAATAAATAAAAATTCATTTTTTATTATACTCTGAATTCTAAAAAATTATATATTTTTTATTCATTTAATAATATATTCTATCTCTAATTGACAAAACAAATCCTATATCACACATTTACATAATTATACATTAAAGAGAAGAAATAGAAAATCCAATCATATATTATAAAAAGACACATGTTATGCAAATAAAAACTATACAAAATTTATCATCTTTCGTAAAATATACGACTTTAAATTGTGTAATGTAAAATTTGAAATCTGAATTATATAAACTTGCATTTTATATACATACGCGCATAATATTATAGTTTTATCAATGATTTCAAAAAAAGGCGATAAACATTTTATCACGTACATGCAAATACCGGTTTTTTATCAGTTACCGAGAAAAATGGCGCGAAACGCGAAACCGTTATATTCGGTTGCTCGTGGCAACCGTTGCTAGGCAACGATTTATAACGCGGTTACGTATAGTGCGCGTGCGCGCGGCATTTCGGGAAACCATTCGAATTGTTCTGCCGTGCGAAATCGCGTCGCGTGGATCGTTGTTCGTCGCGATTCGCATGACATTTCGTACGAATTCGTTCGCGGAATAATACGGCGCGACTACAATTCAAATGACAATTCACGCTCGTACGCAAATCCTTCGATAAATCGTGAATCGGAACAGCCGGGTAGTGCGACGGCGCCCGCGCATAGAGTTTTATCAGAGACACGCTTCATCTGCACTTGCTACACCTATTTACTCGCATCTCTCTCTTCTCCGCGTCACGAACGTACGCTTGTTTCATTCCGATTGCGGAAGATGTAAGAAATACAGACGAAAAGTGTAACTGATCAGCGTAGCGACGACAGCGAGAAGAAGGGGACGTGGTAAGAAGGAAAGACAGAGAGAGAGAGTATATATGTGTGTGTGTGTATGTCGTTAGTGTGAGAGAGAGTGCGCGGAGCGAGATGGGTGGTGGGTGGTAGACATCGCTGGGAGGGGCGAGGTGGGGTCCGCAGTGTGCGGTCGTCGTTCGAGCAGGGTAGATTATGTATCAGAGTCCGTTCGTCGCGTTCGCGAATCGAGGGCTTGTGCCTTTTCACGAGAGGAGCTTGCCGTGTCAATTATAATATACGCGCGAACGAACGAGCGTGAAATCGCGAGAAAATCGTGAGAGCCTTATTCCGATTGAGACGAACGATCGACGACGACGATTCCGGTGTGGACTAGCACGATTGTCGCGATGCTACCGCCGAGGTAGTCCGCGAATCGAGGGGGATCCATCGCACGCGATGACGATCTCGGCCCGTCGCGCGTTCCCGTTGCCGTCTTAAAAGAGGAACGAGGCGTGGGAACGACCGAGAGCTTTCGAAAGACTGACTCTCTCATTGCGGTGCAGGACGAGGGCGCAGAGGCGGAAGAGAGACGATAGTGGCGCGGGCGACTACGAGAGATGGGCAAGAAGGGTTCCAAGCGGAAGACCCGATGGAGAACTCTGAGCATCGGTGGTAAGTATTTTTCTGTCTCTATCTCTTTTCCACGTCTATCTATCTATCCCTATTATCTCGCGTCTCACATTTCTTCGCGAGCGAACGATTCCGTGAGAGACGTGAAGTGTACGGCTGGTCATCGATCAAAGAGTGCGCGAGAGATGTCGGAGCTCGGAGCGAAAGAGAGGGAGAGAGAGAGAGAGAGAGAGAGAGAAAGAGGACGTACCTTTCGCGTTATCGCGAGGTGCTGGCTTCCTTCTTCTCTCTTTGTCCTTCGCGGCATCAATCTATCCCTTTTGGCTCTATAGTCGTACGTTTCCTCTACTGAAGATAAAGCGAGTCTTCGTATGCCGAGCCTTCGAGAGAGGAAAGGTAGAGATATTATGGCTGAGTGGGGAAATTTTTCGACGATCGTATTACGGTAGTACACGGTTCGTGATGAAAAGATTTACGCGATCGATCGCAGATCAATTTTCACAAAACATGTAGTTAAAAGAAACGGAAAATCTTTGTCTTAAAAATCCCTGTCTTTTTCAACACTTTTCCAACGTATTTCGCGGAACGTCCGAAAGATCTCTTCCTAGGCTGGACGTTTTCGCGAGTCACGACTTTTATCCGCTACTGTAAAAAAAGAATGACGCGGCTCTAGCATAACAAACAAGGACGCGACAGCGCTGTTTCTAGGACGAAAATTTTATACTACGCGACTCACCCGCGTATGTTCTTTAATCGAAATAATAGGAATCTGCCCTATTAATCTTTCGCGAATGACATAAGCTTCTTTTGGAAAACTCGATAGAGGACATTCGAGATTTTCAACGCCATCGCAAGCCGAATTTTTATATTTTTAGATAGACAAGGAAGCTTTCGTATCTTTTAATCGTATCTTTTCTCTCTCAAAAAGAAACAAAGCCTCTTGAAAATCGAGCACGAATTATTTCCATTATTCTTATCGAAGAAGCTGAACTTTTGATTTACGAGGGCATTGTTTTTAGAACGATGAACGGAGACTATATACGTTTCGCGTACGTTTCTAAACATGAAAATGAAGGTTTATCCTTTGACCTTTCTTACATAAAAAAGAAAACTTTAAATTTTTGTTTCGCTTGCGTACATTTATAAGACTCGATCCTATCAACATCAACTGACGTTAATACGTCAACTACATTGTCTATTATTATCCATCACTATCCGACTGAAACTAGAGAATTAGTTGAACTATGTTAAAAGATATCAATCAACATGACTCTTCCAATGGAGAGATGTTTTTATCTTCCGATCTTGCGCGAAAAGCCAGAGGTTTACGGAAAACTTCGACGAGATATTCGAGTCATTTATCGTTCTCGAAAGCCGAAAGAAATTTGTCCAATTTGCGAGAATGCTGTTCTCTAGCGTATTGAAGATAATAATCATAACGATATATGTCTTTTATCTCGCGTGAAAAGTCGGAACTTTTCAGGAAACTCGTCGCGAGAGACATTCATTGTTACAGAATCAAATTTCTCATGATCGCAAGTCATATTTTTTATTTCACGAGAAAAAAGTCTTGAATGTATAATGACACGACGCTTTATATAACTTTAATCATAACGTATCTCTATTTTAATTTTTGACGAGCTCTTCTCATCAAATTTCATACGTTTGTTATCGATAATCCGAGTTCATGCGAGTGAACTTCTTCCGCATGCAAATTCTCGTCTTCATCGAGTCCGACTCGCGTCGCATCGATCCGCGGCCAGCTACCTGACACTTTTTCTCCTCCGTAACGTTACAGTGCATACCTATTTACCCGTTTACGTTAGACATACCTCGCGTAAGATCGCGCTTTACATCGCTACGACCTTCCCTCGTTGCTTGGCTCTCTCCTAGCTATGTTTTTTTCTTCGTGGAAGCTTGTACGGTGTTTATTACTTGCGGCTTATCCTTGGTCGAAGTACGTCTCGACAGCGACGCTTCGAGTTTTCGTTCTATTAATCTTTTATTTAAAATAAAAAATTTAAAATATCTTTTATGTATTTTATCTCTCGATATATTGAAGTACATAACATTTTTTAATAGTTTTTCATACTATGTGTGTCTGATTTATTCATAATCTTATGCAATGTGACAATGAATAATTAACAGAGACATAATACAAACATATATTTAAAAATAAATACATTAAAATTTATACACACAGTGTCCGTCACAAAAATCTATATACGTTTTATAAATTTGTTATTCTCACACATTTTTAGAAGTAGAGGTTTGTTATTTTTTTCAATTTTACTTTAGAGAAATGTGTTGTGCACGTGAATGGATTCAAGGATATTCCGCATATAAACATAACAGTTCGGCAACAGCATTTACTTTGTATTTACTTCGATTTTTTGTGTACATTAGATAAGATATATAAATCTTTATATGTGACTGTGTGCGTATCAACTACGTAAAGGTTAAGAGTAACAATGAAAAAAATTCGTGCATGTCTTTTATATCAATAAAAATTGTTTTCGACATAACACACGTAGAAGATTATAACACGAATATCATAATTAGAGCATATATAGTGAGAAAACACTGTGAGCTCAGTGTATTAATACACTATACGCTATGAATATTTCATATCTGATATTGAAAAACAATTTTTTTTTTTTTTTTGTAAAAGATGCTCTATGTTTTATACAAGTTTTGGTGTACATTTTTAGAATAAATTATTGCTAGAATATCAGATTTATATTTACCTATCTAATCTATTATATTGTTTTTAACTTTAACAAATTTACACACAGCAATAAAGAAACTTTTTTTAAAGAGCACCCTGTATAGCTATAATTTGTAAAACAAATTTCTTCCAATTTATATTCTAAAATTTATATGTAAAATATGATTTTTTTTATTGTATATAAGAAATAGAGATTAAACACTGTATAAAAAAATAGTCTTAAATCATGTTGCGATGAACATTAATTTAATTTAACATTTTTTAAGAAAAGATAAATGATTCACTATTATATTCAAAGTTAACTAAGTGTATCGATATAAATATACTCTCTACGTCTCTACGAAAGTATTCGCAAAAACTAACCCATATTTCGAAATAAATGTTTATAAACGTAAATTAAACGTAATTTTGCAGCAAATTACATAATGTTGACATAAAAGATATTGCGGTGAGAAATAAATATCCCGTATGCATATATTTGTGTTGCGAATATATTTAAAATTTAATTAGAAATAATAGTTGGCAAATTTAACGAAATATTATTGCACATAATGCAACAATGTTAATAAGAAATAATATCAAAATTAATATTTATTGAAAAAATATAGTTCAAAAAATTTCTGAAATTTTTGTCATTGTTTCATACAATAACAAAATGTCTTCTTAAGAAGAAGAAATAAAAGCAGAAGAAAGGAATTAGAGGATAAATTTTAAAGGATTTGTACGTTCCTCTTTTTCTCTATAATATTCAAACAATACTATTTCCATTATGCTTAATTTCTAGCTGGTTGTAATAATTTTTGATTAAAAAAGATTAGAGAGTAATATCAAAGACATATATATATATATATATATAATGTTGTCTTCTTAATCGCATATTTATTTCCATCTCACTATCTTAGTTTCTTAAACGAGAAGACTTTCTCGAAGCGTAAATCGTTTTTTATCTTTTTTTTTCTACATATATCTTTAAACGGATCTTATAATGGATGGTCCCATCATTGCACACCGTCATCTATATATATATATATATATATATATATATATATATATATACACACCCGACGATCCGATGACTTGAATGTAAACTAACAAGAGTTATACAATTTTGTCTTTATCTTGCGTCTTTTCGTAATATCTTGCATCAAGTTTTTGCAATCTTCTTTATCATTAATATGTTTATTGTAAACAAGAATTAAATTGGGTACAATAATGTTTAAAGCAATTATAATAAATTTAATAGAACCAATAATAAATTTACGTGGTTATTGAAGAAAAAATAAGCCAATATATTTAAATAGAAATCAGAATATTAATTATTTTATTTACGAAAATATAATTAAAAAATCCATTAAAAATCAAATTAAATTTAAATTTAAAAACTTAACTTTTTAATTAAAAATTTAAATTTAAAAACTTTTAGTAATAATTTTAACCTGGTTTTATCGACAAAAATATTATCATATAAAAGAAAGTTTGCGTATATTATTCAGCTAATTATAAATATTATTCGCAATTATAAATTTTATTCTTTTCTATTTATCTGTGCATTAGTATCTTAATAATTAATATCCTTAATCTTAAGATCACATTCCTATATTTTTAATCATAATTTTTTGGGGGAATTTCCATTTATGTTTTTATCCAATTATGAACAATAAGATAAGAAAAAAGATTCTCAATGATGACCAATACAAACATATTTGAGCACACTAGGTCAGAGCAATAATGTGTTACACATCTCGTCATCATGTAGAAACAATTGCCAAATGCCGTGTTTCATAACGCCGGGAAGGAGATAACTATATATACGCATGTTATGTAGTAATTATAGTGAATAATCCAAAGCAGTGATGTTCAAACCGCGGACACTGTCGATTGCTTTAATATTTTGCGGCTTCATGGTAATAACCTTTATTATTGCGAGAGAAATTAAATGTAAATTTTATATTGACGTTTCCAGTTACATAAGGATACATTCAATATGACCGCAATTCCAAAAAATTAAGCATAAAATCTAATTATTATCGCTGCACAATGTAACACAATGTTATTTATTATTAAGAAGAGGATTGCATAATTTTTGCATATTCTGAGTTACATACTTACAATTAAACAGTATCTATTATTTATGAATAAATTATGAGTAAATTATGTTGTTTTATGTTTCAGAATTTATCTCTAAATATTATCTGTAAATTAATAAATTAATTAATCTTAAAAAGAAAATATTTAAGGAAATATAATGTATTGAAATATGCACAAGTTTATGAAAAAATAATTCTATATTAGAAAAATTTCTATGTTTAATTATATAAAAGAACAAAAATCAAGAATTAGCTATTTCTTTATATTTAATAATAGCTTCTAGTTTTTCGCATCAAGCGCTTAAAATTTCAATCTTATCAATCTACACTAATCTTATTCGAGTTGCTATCGTGATTAGATTAAAATATGTATGATATTGAAATTTTTAGATTGAGGCAAACATTTTTGAAAAATAATAAATAAATAAAATTTCTTTCTCTCTCTTTCACACACACACATACACACGTACAAAGAATATCAAATATATTGTTATATAAACAAGAAAATTTTAAAGATATTTAAAAAGTAATTAATACTACTACTATTACTAGACAAGTACAGTGATCTCAAGATCTGGGAGATTGTCAATTTATTATGAATATTTAATAGAACTTCACTTTTGTGGGCGCGCGCGCGTGTGTGTGTGTGTGTGAGAGAAAGAGAGAGAGAGAGAGTTATAACTTTATAACAGAATATAGTTCTCAATAAAATTATTATACTGCTTGGAATAATAGCTTTACTTAAAAAGATGAAGTATATTTACATTCTCTTATTAAAACGTTGTTTTGATTTTATTTGACATATACAATTATAGAAAATTGTTTATGTCTGTGCTTGGAGTTTACTTTCTTCACAAAACATAGTCAATTTTCTTTTCAATTATATAATAATTTTTCATCTCTATAAATAATAGACTTTTTTAGTAATAGAATTTTATTTTTGTGTAATAAAATATCTATTTTTGCAAAAATTAACCATGAAATTAAAACTGTTATACATGTTAAAACATTATACAATATTAAAATATTTATATTTATTTGCAATTATAATTTTATTATACGTCTTTTTTCTGTTTATTCTTTATGTAACATGTTTAAATTTATCGCGTTTTATTGTTGCTAGTTGATTTAAAATTTTAATTTAAAATTTTCAATTTTATCCACCTTTCAATAATATCTAGCAAATTCTAAATTTGTCGCATTTTCAATGATCAATTGACATTAGAAACAATAATGACTGAGAATAGCCGCGTTTCATAAAAGTTTGTATTATAAAGATGAGATAGAAAACTTTATGAGAATCACATTGCGAGGTTCTACGGTCGAGAAAGGGAAACTCCCGTTCAACTCGATACCGGAGCAAATCAATAGTTAGGCGTCGTGTCTCTCGATCGTCATTGTACTGTGTATAGGAAATGAAATACCTCGTCGGGCTAATGTCCTTGGATGAAATACAAAACAAATCTCAACCAGAGCAATCATTACTGCCGCTTCATTCTTCTCTTTCCGCCATTCCCTCGAGAAATCTCAATAGTTTGTATTTTCTGATAGATGGAATTTTTAAATTCAGGCATTTATGATAAAATTAGTTGCGTCATCAATAAAGGATAATAAGAGAGTGTTTAAATTTTTCAAAAAACTGTCTTTTATTCATATCTTTTGTAGAAATAAATTTTTGTTTTTTTTTTTTTTGTTTTTAATAAATTAGTAACATAAAAATGAATATATACATCATTAATATATATCATAAAACAATTCAAGATATTTCTTCAAATTATTAAAATCATTATTCAGCATATTAAGTATACGAGATACTTCCTAGTCAATATTATATTATCCTCGACTTTTATCGTAATTTTTAATATGAAAGATGAAATGCTGATGAAAAATACTCTCGTTATAAATTCAATCAAAATATTCGATGTCATGTGTTATACATTTTTAACTGTTTAGTAGAAATATCGACTTTTAAAAAATTTGAGGGATTTTTTTATTAACAAAATATCCGGCTAAAATTTCTATGCGTAAATCTTAAAAAACATTCTTTCCTTGTCGGAGAATCGATTCTGCCAGATCTTAAATTTCTTATATGTCGGCGGACATCGTGATAGCACAGGCTGCTATAGTACCATAAGTGATCGACTCTTACTACTGCGAATATATATGCTACATTTCTCCATGCGCGCGTCTCTTGCTGGTCTGACAGTTTGCCGAGAAAGTGAGATTATCTCCTTGTAATGCAAATATCCGCATATAAATTTTCATTGTTTTTTTCCATGTGCGACTCTAATACTCGACAATACACATTTATGATCTCGAATTTACAAGTAATAAATAAGCTTTCGAAATCTTTTCGATAAATTTTTGTAAAATTTATTACGTTTTTAAATCACTCTTTTTGATTTATAATAAAAATTAATTATTTATATACAATATTAGAAATAAAAAGATGGAGAAACTACATTAAACTTACTAAATTGGCACGAGAGAAAGAGAGAGAATGTTTTACTTGATTACCTAATCCATTGATGAAATGGGATTATCTTTTCTCACACTTGCAATGTGAATACATTTACATAATTGGTGATGACTTTTTACTACATGTATATATTAACTAGATTCTATTTTCAACAAACGATGAGAATTTATCGAAGCAAAATTTAATATCTCTCTTGCATTTATATGTTTTAATATTTAGATAAGTCTTACAAATATAAAAAAATCTTTTTAAAATATAATTATATAAAACGTTTTATTTTATATAATTTTATAACTTTTTTAACTTATTATTATGTTTATTTGTTTCATTAATATTTCATTTCTTCATTCATTTATATTTACCTCCTTTTTATTATCTTACATTTACATAAAATTTACATGAAATTTGTTTTTCTTTTCTATTAATGTAAACATATAATTTTAATATATTTAAATAGTGATTCTTTAGCATCGGCAATAGAACGAATGTGAACTTTTAACAAGACAGATTCGATGCGATGAGAAGCTAAGTATAACATTGACAAAACAAAGTAGAAAGAACGAAATAGAACATGCATGGGCATACACGCACGCACGCACGTGTGTCCCTGGATAGAAGCTGCGTCGCGTGATCTGTTACGTAAAGCTTCTACAGTACATTTTCCACCGAACGTCGAACCTAATATGAATAATCTATTTTAGAAGAGACGTGAGACACAAATTACGAAACACAATGTAGATAAGAGATACTAGAATATATTAATATATATTTGTATAAATTCTTTATAAAGCAAAAAACTGGGGATAATTAGAAAATTGTAATTATAGAGGCGAAATTTTGTATTAATAGAAAGATATCAAACATATTTTTATTAATAGATGAAAAAGTTTTATTTTTCTTTGTTAATCAAATTATGTGTCTCTTTTTCGGTATGTATATGTGTAGTAAAATACTTTACAAATTTATAAGAAAATATATATCTCTCTCTTCTAATTCTTTCTATAGAAGGATAATTTTCAAAATTATTTTTTTATTAGATTTATCAAAAAATTTATTTTTTGTTTATTTATTAATAAGAATCATATAGAAAAGATGGGAATTTGAATTTCATTTATTTATTTTGATATATTATTAGCATAAAATACTAATGAAAATCAATAAAAAATAGAATGAAGAAATTAAAGGAAATTGCACATTAAAGTACAGATCAAATGCACATAATTTAAAAAAATGTTAGAAATAATTATTTTTTGCTAATAAGAAGAATGCATCACTTACAATAATTACAGTAATAATTATGTAATTAGTTCATTTAGAGTAATGGCTTTATCTAGAAGATGTTAATTGACGTAAGTGCTTTGAATGATAACAATATTTATTGTACTTTATATTAATAAAGTAAACGCATTTTAAAAGTGGAATATTGTAAATATAATTATTGTCATTTTTACGTAAGCAATGTATAATTTTACCAATTACATCTTATTAAGACACATTCTTGAATAAGATTAAAACATTCTGTTAGATACTAGATATTGTATCCAATTGCAATTAATATTCCTTTTTTTCATAACTTTTCGTAATACGATTAAATTTCATTTGATTTATTATGTTCTGAGATTAATCGTTCCGCTCCAATTAAAACATATCCACAGAGCCATTAAATCAAGCTGTGTAAAAAGATAAGAGAGAGGGAGAGAAACGATATGTAATAGATCTCATTATATAATTGATTCGGTCAAATAGAAAATGTTTACTCTTTCTGAAATAAAAATATTATCATCGTTACGTAAAATTCTCTACTTTTGGCTTGCATCAATGTGATATTTCGCAAATAAAATCGATGAATCAAATAATAATGAGCAACTGCATGTAAAGAAAAAAAAATAGTGTTATTTTCTCTCTTTTCTTTGTTGCGTGCATGCATTCCATCAGATGCGGGCAAAGTTTCCACACGTAACACGTGCTGAAGATCGTAGACCTTCCTGACGTTTGTACGGATTACATAACTTCGACTTCGTCGCGCTTACCGGTAATAAAATGTAGCTTTAACCACCTACATCGAGAGCAGCGCTCGCGTTGCATGCGTGTGTGTGTGTGTGTCATCATACGCCACAAATACATGCGTATCGATTTATATATGCGCACACATCGAGTACCTAACTGGTAGAAATGCGTGACACGGAAAGCCGCGAGTTCAGGTTATGAATAGCACGTGAGTGACCACGAGGTTCTCGTCACATGCTCGCGAGCACGGACGAATTTTTCGAGACATTTGACGGATGTCACGAGCAGCGTCCGCATGATTTTGAGTCAACAGCAACATTTTCGGCTCGATATTACACAATCCGACCGAATTATAAAATGTAATCCTATAGTAATCCTATTGAAGTTACATCAGTTTCATTGCAAGTTACTTACATTTTTCTTTTTCCTTGGACTTTTTGATCATGATCTTTGAGAATCTATATATAAAATAATCAAGAATCATTTTATCGCATTTTTATATTGAACGCACAAAAGAAAACAAAAAGAAAGAAAAGACAATTTTTTTATTATATTAATTAATCTTACATTAATCTTACATTAATTTATTTTACTCTTTCGCGAAAATGTATACTCAATAACTGATGTGAGTCATTATATTGATCAAACAAAAAATTGATTTGTTTTAAGAAAATAGCAAGTTTTTATTGCTTTCTAAAAACATTTATGTGTGCAATAAAATCATAAATAGAAGTATAGTAAAAGATATGTTTAAGGTATTTCAGAGATTGTCCGCATATAAATTGAATAAATTAATAAATATTTTAGTTACAATTTTTATAATTTGAATAAAAATCTAGACATAAGCTTGTCTTTAATGTTCAATGAATAGTTAACTCAACATCGGTGTTTATAACATTTTCAGTAAGCGATATTCTGCGATACTTGTTTTATTGACATTCCATCCATGACGTCTAAGAACATTCATTGCCGATCTTGTTAAAATGCTGAAAATGTCTAGTGTCTACGAATGTTAATAATAGATTTGCACCAAGAGAATTGCGCGTGTGACGTTTGTACGCGCCGTGTTCCGCAGAACACATTTGGATCTTACGCGCTATTTTTACCTGTCGATACTATCCACCACATGTTTGGTTCGTTACGCCGTTCGCCTGTTTTACTCTCGAATAGTCATTTTATGGTCCTTTAAGCATCAAACTCGCAGCGATATCAGTGATTTAATGCTCCTCATTCTGGCAAACGTTGCTTCAAGTTGTAAGTCTAGCTGTTGGTCTAGCTATCGATCTTGTTCTTTTGCATATATTTTCTACTATCTTTCTCGTCATTCCTTGAAAGATCAAGAAACTTTTTGGACCATTTGCCAATTCTAGTTCAGTTAATATAACATTTCTATTCATAGCATATATATATATAATTGCTAAAATTGCAGAAGAGAAATTGAGTGAAATTTTCGGCGAAAGATGTAATATTTTCATGTAGCGGACAAAACTTTCTCATCCGCGATTGATTGCATCATACAAGATATTTTTAATAACGTGATATTTTTAAATCGAAATAATATTCTTAATCGTACATTTTGTATTGTAGATTAATTGGCAATGCACTTTGTGCATTTTGTGCAATTGCGGAAAAAAAAATTATTTGGCATTCATTGACTATATTAAAGATATTATCTTTCAAAATTATATATTTTATTATATTTTATATTATATTATATTATATTTTAATGTATAAATTATGTTTCTTAAAAGATTAAGTATTTCAGTATTGATAAAGACTATTTTCAAGTATGAAGTAAGTTGGCATATGGATCAAATCTGATAAGACATTTGCGCTTCAAGGGTTATATAATACTTTTATTGTTTCGCATACCATTAACGATAAGTATAGTCGCGTGTTATGCGACGATTCGTTGAATATCGTACCATGTTATACCAGCTTCTAAATGTGACACTTAATCTGTTACGCACTTATCAAAGATGTATACATTCTGTATATATCAAAATGTACACAGCTTAATCAAAAGAAAATAATAGACCTTGATTGATTTATGTATAAGAAATGTGGTTTATATAATTCACTGTTTCTTATAATTTATTTCTTTGAAATATTTGTATTTAAAAAAAAAACAAACGCATTTTTCATGATAATTTAGATGGAAATGTGAGTACAATCATTCAATATTTATTTATTTATTTTATCATCATATAATTGCAAATATATTTGTGTTAAAATAAAATTGTTTGAAATAGATTTTAAATATATATATATATATATATATATATATATATATATATATATATATAATATTATATAAAATATATTTTATTGTAATATTTTTTGGCGTGATATAAATTACTTATTTCACACTAAAATATAATAATTTAAAGAAATTTTGATGAACTTTTTCATCTTAACTACTTTTTCCCCAAATTAATTTTCTGAAATGAAAAGCGCGGTTTTCTTTACACTTTATACTATAAAATATCATATTTCCTTCACTAATCATTTATATAGCTCTTGAGAAAATGATAAAAAAAGCATAATTTGAAACTTTTAATGTGTTTAGTAGATATTACCAAAGGTTGTCACAACATATTTTTTGTGGTTGGCTTACCACATGTGTGGAGATGTAAAGATCAAGTTACAAGATGTTACAAAAAGCATCCTTCTATCATCCTGTTCTTATGTCTTCGAATTTCTTAAAACGATGTAACAGTTGGTATTGAATTTTTATATATAACTATTAAACAAGTTTTTTATATGACTGAATAACATATAAATAATAATTTTATTTATGCGTACTTTAAGTAATAATAAATAAATCGATAAATTCGATAAATCGCAGAGTTTTTATTAAGGACTGGAGAGAAAAAAAGAGATATTTTTGTAAACATTAATGCTAAAATTTGATGATATTTACTTCTTTTATGAAAATTGTTAATATACAATACTATATAGGGCCCAAACATTTTTGCCTAAATTTTATAGACAATTTAATTTTAAACAAAAAATTCCAAAAGTTGAATGAAATCACAGTTATTTTATATATTTTTATAAATATCAGGAAAAGTATGCGTTTTTAACAAAATGTATCCAAACAAAAGTTGTAGAGAATTAAATTATCTTTCAAATCAGATCAAAATGATTGCATACGTTCCATAGGTTTTGAGATAAAACTAGTTTCAAATGTACAAGAAAGTGTTTTTTCGGCTATCGATGGTGATAGCTTTTTAAAAAGCTGATCTTAAAATCTATAGAACGTATTACAATCATTATGATCTTATTTATTTATTTTTTTAATGCATATTTTTCTTGATATTTGTAAAAATGTATTAAATAACCTTGATATCACGGTTATTTTGGATTGAAGTTGAATATTGGATTAAAAATTATTAATACAAATTAAGACTTAAACAATAATTAATAGCAGCACTTATTATTTATTTAGGACATACCGCGCATAATGAAATTAAATGTTTTTGAGATTGCATATGCTTTTAATAAGGTTTAAAGATCGAGATAGTAAGTCGTAAAGTTCGAGACAAAGTTCTATATCAGTTTGAAAAACTTTGTTCGTAACGTCTTGTACTTCGAGGTGTGATAACTAGTTAAATAACCAGGTCATATATTATTTCTGCGCTCTGCATTTAAAAGTGTACAGTTGTACATACACTTCTTTTCAGCACGCGATATCGAGATGTATGCAAAAGATATAGGAAATTATTAGATTATTAGATTTGTAAAAAACAAATAGCGTAGAGCATCGGGCCCATGTTTTTGACAATGTGCCTAAGCCATTCTACATATAACAGTCCAACGTTCCAAATTATTATATTTCGACTATTCGTGATCGTCATTCGTCTAGCATCTTAACCTGCCACGAGGACGAGCAAAGTGCGTTCGTCGTTTCATCATTCACGAAGCCTCGACCGTACGGTTTACAACTGCTGTCGAAATGACAGACATGTGCCTCTTGTAATTTGAATTTTAGTCTCTCGTACTAAATTTATTACCTCTGTTAACCTGACATTTTCATTACTATACTAGAAATCAAATACTAGAGATAAAATACTAATTTATGACGAATATATTGCTCCTATAAATTAAGGAAATTCATATTAAAGGTGGAAGTGTTGACTTAACATTATGTTAGCTTCAGAAAAACATTTATAGCGAATCATAAGCATAAATATATTAGAATTAACTGCTCAAAGATACTGCAAATACATTTTAAAAATATATTAAATTCTTATAAATCCATTAACACAGAATATTATAATTATATAACGATAAAGTGTAAATGATTCGCGAAATAAATTTTCGATTGAGAATGATATATCTTCAAAGTATTTAATGGAGAAATATCAAAATAATAAATGCATAATCACAAACTCAGAAGAACAATTAATTTTTTTTTAATATACTTTAATATACTTTCATAGCTTTGTATAGCGGATCTTTATATATTTTTTTCTCTTTTTTTAATTTACAACGGGCTATAAATGCTATACATTTCAAGAAAAAAAATTGAGAAACATTTTAAATTTCAAAATCGAAAAATTAGTTACATTAATATAGTTTATTCTTGTAGCGATATAGGTATTGGAATGTTTTCGATTATTTGTCAATTTATTTTGATTCAAAAAAGGGGAGATATAAACGCGAGGTCTAAATATTTGTTTGAGAAATTTATGAAGAAATAGGAAAGACGAACTCGCTTCCTTCCGAGCGAGAATATTCTGTGGGTGGTGGAAAGCGGATAATGGTGCAAAATCGTTCATGTTGCACAGTCGCAGACGGTCGTGGAAAATCGAAGCGACGCGCGTGGTATGATGCACACCGACGACCGCGCAGTGCCGCCGAAGCGTCTCTAGAGGAGTCGCGGTTCCTCGTCCTGAGATGGGAGTAGTGCGCGATATATGCATTATATTCGTGCGACCGGCAGAGATTAAATTACAATATCGCGAACGATTTTCCAGAGCCAGGCAGGATTGCCGTGGATTCGCGAGGACTCCATTTCCGGTTTACCGTGCCTCCACGAATTAATCGAAAATACGCGGGTGTGGCGACTAACACCGATTTATTTTTTCTTCTTTGATAGTTGAAAAATTGCCGGAAATTTCAATGATTTTAAAGTGGAAGCTCGTTTTTGGAAAACGCAATCCCCTATCGATTTTAAAAATTTTCTCGAAGAAGTCAGTTAATTTAGCGTTCACTACCATGTGATTCATAAAATTACGTAATATCTTTCAATCGTGTTGTATAAATACTTTTTACTTTAATTTCTCTCTGAGTAAATATATGAGATATAAAAAGCACCTTAAAAATGTTATTTAAATAAAGTATTTCATTATTACTGAAAATATTTTAAAATTTAAACATTTTGGATAATTTTTTCATTAATATATAAGAGGGTGATGATTGTGTGTGATTGCATTATGAAATGTATTATCATACAAATATCTTAACATACTTTGAGCTGTTTCAAATATCCTAATTTAAATAGATTTTAATTCAATAATTTTAATATTCTGTCATATTAAATTTATACGTTCTATACTTTGAACATTGAACTAATCAAAATTCGTAACCACAGTTCTACGATATAAAGATAACTTTCCATTACAGATCTTAACTAATTTCGAAACAATCTTTTTAACATTTAATAAAAAAAAAATAACGTAGAAATTAGATAATCTTTGATGACCGAATCACACTAAGGTCAGTAATTAATTAAATATCACTAATCTTTATTTACTGTTAATAAGAAATTACTATCGATTGCTGGTCTGAAATCAACAATGAAAATGGAATAAGAAACTTAAATCTAGGGCATAATCATTTGTTGCATAATCTTGTAACACTCGTAAGTCATCACATACCTTGCATATCATAAGAAACAGATACATAATAATGGAACAAATTGCGATTGCATAAATTCCACCGTTGTATACTTACACATGATTGCTCAAAAATTACATCAGTTGAAAAATATTCTTTTTTTTTTTTTTAACATGTGCTATTTTCTTTTTTTGGTTTATCAGAATTACTAGTAATCTATTATAGAAAATACTTACAGTAGATATACTAATTGAATATTTATATATATTTTTACTTTTTTCTTTACTTGCTATGTTTATATAATTTCTCATATATATATTCTATATTTCTACATTTAATTGTAGAAAGATAACTTTTGATAACTTTAATATAGTAATTTTTTTATTTTATATATAAATATTAAAGATTTATTAGTTAGATTCCAATGAGACCATTGGAAAATAATTATTTCCGTTTGTTGCAAAGTTTTTTTTTATACTTAATGCGTGCAGGTATGAAGTAATTCGAAAAGATGCAAAATTTTTAACGAATATTATAAGTATGAACAATATGATATGCGAATTACATACATTACTCGTGTGACAAAATAGATTTCAAGGAAAAATTATTTTCAAAACTAAAGATGACAAATTTTCACAATGTCCCGATCTTGTACGTCGCGAATACACAAATGTTATGATCGCATGTGTTAGTAGGATGCTAATATGCACGCACTTTTTAGCATCGTTAATATCGGGTATCGCAGTGCGAATATTTTTTCAAACGGGTTAACGAACGACGGGTACTCGGATATCCGGATACACTCGGTGTACATGTTGGCAGCACCGGTGTGTGCTTGTGCGATCAATGCATCACCTAAGTACGCCCGTGCGATATCAACACATTTTAAAGCAAGATTTACTCGAAATGCAAGGGTAAAATCTGGAACAAGAATGCGATATATCTCGTTATTTATACATGTTGGAACGACATTTGAGATCTAGTGTTCTCTGAAAATAATTTGCACCGCAAACGAATAATTCATATGTGAATTGTCTTTTCTTTATCTTATTTCTTATTATTCTGCGTCATGCACATTCTTTCTTATACACATTAACACTAAATAATTAGATTTCTAAGTATATATGTAACATATAAAAATATATATCTTGTATTTCTATAATTTATTTCTATAAATAAAATAGTCATACAAGAGAGATATTAATTTTTTCGTAATATTTCGTAGAAAAAAATATATATTATAAAAATTATGATTTTTTAAATTCTATATCGCGAAGTAAATTTTATTTATGACATGAAAGTTTTTTAAGCAATTTTTAAACTATAAAAAATACTTAGCTAATTTTATATTAAAATGTCTCCACAATTGATAATATTATGATTGTTGTTCTCGTACATTCTCCATAAAATAAACATAAAAAGATAACAAAATTAATGGAAAAAAATTAATGAAAAAGAAATAAAATAAGAAATAAAGATAAAATTTTTAAAATTTACAATAATAATTAATAATAATAATAAAAATGAAGTTAAAATAAGATAATTAAAGATAATTATATATTGAATTAAATGATATAAATCGCGAATATTTTTTCGATTATCATTTATCAACTGTGTCTGCACTCCAGTAACGTTAATTTTCTTTCAAAATCACCATGCATATTACTAACTGAGAAAGATTAGCACACCATTTAGTGATCGTACTATAATTGCATTTGATGGACGTTTGTGCTCTTTTTGCTTGAATAAAAAAATCTAGCTGTCCTAGAAAATTGGCTGGCAAATTTAATGATTATTGATATTTTTCGAATTTTAAACATTTAGTAAATATTAAATCCGAAAAGAAATAATTTTAATATTTTATGTTTATCGATAATGAATTTCCAAATCTTTTATTACCTTTTTTATGGATTTTTTTTATAGAAATTAATTTCTATAAAAATTAATTTAAAGTAATAAAATCAATATCATTATAAAAAACATTGATGAAACAGGATTGATTCAAGATGAAGAAATGAAACATTCTCTTTATAAATGGTTCATATGAAGACATCGGTGCTCGAAGATACCGATCGTCGACAGTTCTCCTCGGTCGTTTTCTATTCTAATTTCAATGCTATTCTGGTACTGGTGGAGACAGCCAATGGGCAACGCGTCTATTCGGCTACTATACACGCAACTACACCCCTCTTCTCGTGCTCTCTTCATCTCTTCTGGCGTGTGCATCACCACCCCCTTCTCGCCGATCGCAGTCGCTCTCGGAGTGTCGCGTACCGTGGATTAATCCTGTATTCGTATGTTATTCGTTACGCCAATTTTTCATCCTTTATCCGTCACGGTTATCAGTTCGTTCCTCCTCGCGATAGATGTCGAATATCTAAAATTGAACTGCTCGATCCGAGGGACGTCCTCAAGAGCAATATTTGCCTATCAGTTAGGACGATCCTGATAAGAGGATAACGCCAGGTGGAGGAAGGGTGCGATGCAGTGGCGACGACAGAAGAGGGTCACCCACGTGATCGGCTCTTCGAATCATGTATTGCTCTTAGCAAGGTACCAAGATGGTACGGAAACAATATTTTAGCATAACTAGGCATGGAAAACGCATCGTATCTTATATCGAGTTATATAATAAGCATTAAATTACAAACAGAAAAATAGAAGAAAAGTGAAACAAATAAATGTATAATTTTTTTATCATGGTTTATAAATAAATTAAATAATTTATTTGAAATTACATCATGAATTTAATTTAGATTCATTTTCCGTGGCATAATTAAAGCTATGTGAAATGCAAAACGTTTATAATTTTGAGATTGTAAATTTGTTTCATTTATTATCTGATTCTATTGTCGCTTTACATATCAAAATATTTGTTTTATACATGTGAATATTTTACCATAAAAAGAATTTTAAAAATAAATCATAAATGAATGCAATAACATAAATACTACTGAACTTAAAATAGGATTAGAATTAGGAATCCTCTAAATAAATTTTTACACCGCGCATTAATTTTTGTTTTGTTTATTAAATTTAAAATGTAAAAACTAATACACTGCAATTTGCACGCATCATTTACCATTATCGTCATTTTTCATTTGACAGCTCCACCCGGTGAGGAGGATGAGGAAGATGGCTTACGAAAAGACTATGTGAAAAATCAGGAGAAGGATACGAACGCGCACACCTTTGATCGGAATGGACAGCCGAGCGGTTACAAACCACGCCGGGCCGGTACCAGCACCAGCGGTGGCAGTACGAGCGGCTATGCCAGCAGCGGCTCGAGATCGCACAGAGATGAAAATGCGGGCTCGCCGTTACAACCCAAGATCATCTTCAACGAGGAGGAATACACGAGAATCACAACGCCACGGCAGGATGTTCTCTTCAAGAAGGGCTACCTCTCGCGCAAGAAACCCTGGACTGGAAATGCGAGCACTAGCGCTACGCCATCGACTACGGAGAGTCAATCGGCGTCACATTCCACCGCAGGTAGAGATTGTAAATATTATTACATTAATAATAAGTAAAAAAAATGTTGGTTAACTTGTTTTTTATGTCAACTATACAAAATAAAAAATAACAAAATAAAAATATTTCAATTTTACTCAAATTATACATTGTATCACGCTATCTATCTATTCTATCTGCTTTCTGTAAAACTGTAAAATAAAATTGCTTGATTGCTGATTATTAAAAATTATTTCAATACACACTTCAATATTAACACAATTCACTACTAAAATTTATTACATTAACATTTTTATATTTTCTTAGAAAAAAATGCATCTTTTGTTTATATCAATATTAGTTTGGATAAAATCGCTACATTAATTTATCATTTTGTCAATTTATATCTACATTTATTGATAAATGTATGAGTACGCGATTAAGCAACAACATTCTTATAGACGGCAGCGAAACCACAGAAGACCAGCAGTTATTAGATAGAGACAATGGAACGGGAGAATATCCGCCCATGGTAGAGCCAGGAGCGCAACTAGGATATGGAACATTTTACGATCACGCGAGCGGTTATTATTATGAATACCCTGTGATGTTGGTAGGGCCTGCACCAGTACCTGCTCAAGTTGGACCAAGTGTTCTAGCGACTGTACCATGTGGCCCGGTTCCTCTAAGGCCAATCGAATGGATTAATCCTGCCTTTGTGCCTAAACTTGCCAATCAGCCATATTGCTTAATGGACTATCAGGTGAGTTGTTGAATCTTATGTTTGTCTATTAAGTATCTGTACTTAAATATATTTAGGTATACTAGGTATATTAGGTATACTCCTATTGATTATTCGATTAAAATTTTAATGTAAATTTGCGTAAATATTTTATTTTGAAGAAATAGGAAATTATGTATATCTTTTAAGCTCATTCAATTATCAATTGATTAGAATGACAATGAACGGATTTTTGAATGTCGGCTACTTATTATATTTGTAGACTAATCAAAGTACAGAACCGGCCACGATAGTGGAAGAGCATAACGGCATGGCAGTAACAGCGGAAACTTCCAACAATATGTGGAATGAGAATGGCACTGGTAGCGCCAGCTGCAGCGGCAGCATAGCCGAAGAAACTGAGGAACAAGCTGAAGAGATAGACAGGTCGACCATAGAGCAATACACTGTAAAAGAGCCACTCGCAGAGGAACAACCTCTAGAGCAGTTGCATCTTGAGGAACAGCCACATTTGGAGAACGGTGTAACGACGATCGATCCTTATCTAGATCCATTATTGATGCAAGAGCCGATGCACGTGTCACACGTAATGCCAGCTGTACCACAGCCGTATATGTATCCTGGTCACTACATGTTCGGGCCGCCGTTGGTCAACGTTAATGGTTAGTTACAAGATAGATAGTTTAAGAACCATTCCCCGAGGAGTAATGTGCGGATGCTATAATATAGATTGACAAAATCTGAATTTGCTCTCTGTCATTTGCATGAGCAAACTTACATTCGCGCTCGTAGCCTTCGTTCTGTTCACAGTCGGATGGACGGAACAACGGACAAATGTATAAACTAATTGATTGCCCACGTTTGCGTTTAAGAGAAAAAGGTGCATTTCGGGGAGGGAGTGTGAATACCATCAAGAACGCAATTTATCATGATAGTATTCATATAAAAAATGAGCACAGATTTATATAAAGTTGTGTAATGTCTGCATAATGACTGCAAATATATTATATATTATGCATATATATATTGTATATATTGTACATATATAATGCATAATTATGACAAGTCACAGATTATACTATCTATTGAATAATGAAAATAAGATTATTGGAAAAAAAATAGAATCAAAAACTTGATACATTATATAATTTACTTTTCATAAATTAGTATTTTTAATACATTTTTTGAGTTGAAATTAATAGATATATAAAAGTTTGAGTTAAAATTAATAGATATATAAAAGTTTGAGTTAAAATTAATAGATATATAATATAATTTTTGAAGATACCTTATGTATGCGTATATGTATAATCATGAATACTAATGTTTGTCATAATATTTATTTAAAAAAAGAGGACAAGCTTATAATCTTTTTCAATATAAAAATTTTTTAAATTTACATTTTTAAAAAATTTAATTGTGAGATTAATATATAAAAGAGTACAATTATACAAAGTTTCCCATATTACTTCTTTTGACATGTCAATTCTTTGATCAATTTTAAATTTATTTTATCTCATCGAAAATTTTATGAAGAAAAGAGGTCATTTTTTTGCACACTATTTTTTAAGTTCCTATAAGGTATCTTAGTAATTGAATTTTGAATTAAGATTTTATGTTAAAAAGTAAAACTTACTTGAAGTTATTTAAAGAATAAACTTTTATATTTTACCAACAACTCCACAATTTAATTTCTAAATAAGTCTATATTTTTATTTGTTTAATTCAAAAACTTTTTTTATTAATATTTCTATATTTTTCTAAAGAAAAATGAATTAAAATTTATTTAAAAATTCATAGATTGAAATAGGAATAATGATGCGGGATATTTTTGTATACCATCAATCATGTAATAAATTAGCAGCTTAAAATGAGACAAAAACAAAAAAATTGTAATAATATCTCAAAGTTATTGAACTATTTATATTTATGTTGATTCAATAATATATAAACGCTCCTTCCCTGTACTGCGCTATACTAGGCTTGATTCTACCTATTTCTAATGTTAAACGAGAACAGTGTCGATCGGAAGCGCGGCTAAGGAAAAGGGATATCCCCCGATTCATGGCTTCTGTCCCGTCCATCGGCATCATTGCTGTTTTATTACCACCGTGCCTCTACCACATTCAAGGTAAAAGGTAATAATTCGCAAAAAAGGTACCACGCTTTAGATACGATCGTGGAAATCTCTGCAATCTCGTGAAATAGTATTATGAGATTGCTTGATGCTTTTCGCATCGACAATTATCGACAATTAATGATTCATATTCGTTCACGATCGTTCCTAAAGTCCCAACTCTACACACTCAATGTTTATTTGTCGCTATGACAAATTATCACTCGCATAAATGTCAATTGAGGTATTTTACACCGTTCCAACACGCCATACGTCTCATTATTTCCACATTGCACCAAGTAACAAAGCATATCTCATCCGAGAATCTTCATTGACTCGTGACTATCACGCGAGAGAATATATCCGGTATCTCAACAACATCGGCATAATTTAACGTCAGAAATATGTCTCGGCTACGTGAGAAATGCGAGAGTTTGGCAACGGCAGCGTGTTGCTACATCTCAAATAGAACTTGTTAAAAATAACAGTTACGTGTCGTTCACGTACTGATATATGAGAATCAAGAAAGGCACAGAAGCAGCGAAAAGCCAAGTTTACTTTTCGCGACAACTCTGGCATGTTTTAGCCACTTATTGCCCAGTTTCTGGGATCACGATTGGATCGCTCATCGAATTGAATCAAATGTCGCACTGAAATATTATTTGTTGATCGATTTTTGTTTCTCGATAGACCGATAACGCGCGATAATCTCTTTTGTCCAAAGGTGTTACTATCCAGGGCGGGCCATTAGTGAGAACCATGGACGTAACGGCTATGACAATGGCGTACGCCAAACGGAAAAAAAAGAGAAAGAAAAGAAAGCAGAAAAGACCTACTTTGGTAAGCCGACAAAACTTATCGTATATAAGAATCAAGTTTAAATGTATTTTATTAATTATAGAAGAAGAGAATAATAAATTAATACGTAATAAAACAATACAAACATACACTATATTGATATATAATATATTGCTAATATACTATGAATATGAATATTAGTGATAGTATGAATATAAATAAAAATCTCATAATAATTTTTTATTTTGATATAATACAATAAAAAGAAATTGTTTTGAGATATTTGATTAAAATCTATTGCTGATGTGTTAAGTCATTAATATATTTTTTTAATTTCTAACTTTAGGGTAACACCGAAGATGAAGAGGAAGGGGAGTATAGTTCCGAATGTGATAATGATGTATCGTCTTCCCGATTACCTTGGTCAGAATGTCCAACATCGACTGCGAATATAAATGCAACAACGCAAGTTGCGCAGAATTGGCCACTTAATCCTGAGTGTCAGGAGTTTCAGTTACGGCCGACTATGCAAACTCGAATCCTCTCTAGTCCTGTTTTGACATCCGTCGTCACCACTGTGGCCGAAGAAGTTACATCATCTGCTAATGATGTATCGGATGTATCATCCTACATTGAAACTGAACCTTCCAGCCGCCAGACTGAAAAGACGTGTGATTCCATTGTTCAAAGTCCAACGAACAAGGAAAACGCAATCTGCGACACACAGTACATTTTTACGGAAACGCCAGTAGAAAATGATCAGTCGGCAATGGTTGAGCACAAGCCAAAGAATAAAAACGCAGAAACGAATAATCAAGAGAATCATCTAGTCGAAGATATGACAAAGGATATCGCGGAGAAGAGTAGCAATGCTTTGACTGATCACGAAGTACTAATCAAAACTATCGAGAATAATGATTCGACCAGTGCCAATGCGAAGCATGAGCTATTTGAAAGTAATAGTAATGACGTTAATGTAACGGATATGTTGAATAACCATATCGGATATCCTGGAGAAAGTTTAACCAATGGCGAGAGATACTCCGAACATTTTACTGATTTAACAGAGAAAAAGTCAAAATTGGTAAGTTCTCAGGATAATGCCTCCAATTCAACTACAATGGAAATCAATGAGAAGCAAGAGGAGGAACAGGTTCAACAATTACAACATAATAACAATTCGTCAATTGTGCGAACAACGTCATTCGTATTGCCCAAAAAGTACAGCAAGAAAGGTTCGAAATTCGTGAGAGAACCTACTCCGGGGCCGGATTTAGACGTGGAGAATGGAAAGCTCATACAGCAATTCGAAGCCGTCGAATTGTTAGACGATTCATGCGCGATCGCGAATAACAAACTGGATGAGACCGATCAGAAAGCGACAAATGATAAGATCGCGTTAGAGATACGCGATAATAAAAATAATAAGACTAAAATGAGTCAGGACACAATAGAAGTGTTGAACGAGGATTCCGGATTCGAGAGTCAGACTCGACTATCGGAATATCCTATCACAGCCGCCGTGAAGGAATGGCTGCGTCGGGCGAACTCGCCCGATCTTTTCGTGACATCGGCATCGACCTCGGAAAGTGAGACGGATGAGGACGATGATGAAGAAATGGATGCTAAGCCGCCAAAAAACTTGCAAGGCAACCCCATGCCTGCACTATCTGCTAATAGCGGCGTCGACAACGTTACGTTGTCACGCATGGCTAGCTGCGGCGAATTCGCAAAAACCAACAATAACATCAAGAACAATGAGGTGGAGGATGATTCGACGTTAATATCAATCGGCAGGAGAAAAAGAGACGCGAAAAGTACAAAAAGAAAGGGAAAATCGAAAAGAATTGATAAGCGGAACAGGAATGTTGATGAGAAGGCGCAAAACCAATTGGTTTCCTCATTGATTTCCTGTAATCGACTGGAGGATTTCATCACTGCCGTGAGATTGAAAAACACGCCGAAGAACAATGTTGGTGACGTTTGCGAATTTACTCAGGAGGATAGCGTTGCGGGTATGAGGGTTGCTTTAAGTTCTCGGATAAACTCGAAAAGAGTTAATGCAAGACGAATAAAGACATTGAGAAAAGTCAATAGAAATCACGTTGAAAATATCGATATCAAGATGCGACGTATAGACATTTCAAATGATGAAAAAGAAAAGAAATCGAATGAATATGGTATGAATATGGTGAGCGTACGGACGTTCGAGAAAGGGGAAATTATCGTCTCGAAAGATGGCAAATTATTACCGATATCCTTGTATGAAGCTGTTCCATCTCTTAACGATCAAGATAATTCAAGCGCGATGAAGAGAGCTGCTCATGTCGATGTGATTAATGAAAATGTGGAAATACATGAAGAGACTAGGAATAGCAGCGAGAATGACGAAAACAACAGTATAATGATAGCGTCCTCTGTAAGCATAGAGGAGCCTGATGTATTAGAGTGCTGGGAAGCAGAAACCATAGAACCTGTGATAACCCCAAGAAGAATGTTGCAAAGTCCGGGAGTCCTGTGCGAGGGTGAAGCTGCGGAAGAGGATAACTTCGAAATCGAAAGAGCTATGATGGAACATGTGCAGAAATATTATAAGCTGGAACAGAACAGCGCTATCAGTGTAGAGGAGGAATCTAGTGAAGAATTCAGTACGTCAGTAATCTCATCGAAATTGAAAACTGTGCCAAATAATTCTGAGAAAATGATTGAGCATTTCTGCAGCGAAGAGATTCCGATCTTTGTACCGAACAGAAATCATGCTGTTGTTTTGGAAGACGAAAAGATACCTATCGATGAGGCATTTGAAGTATATGAGAGCTGTTACACCGGAAAATCACCATTCTTAGCGTTCGATTCGAAAATGTTCAAGCAACGATCTCTGTATGGTCAAAATGGTGAAGGTCCGATACCATGCAGAGCAGTATGTTGCAACATACAATAATATTAAAAAATTTCAGATATACCCCATGTCACAAACTTTCCTCCAAATGAGGAAATATATTATTATAACATAGAATGTAAGAGAAAGGGAATTGTAATACAGGATATATTATAATAATATATTATTCTAATCACGCGTCGTCAAAAAGCCGTCCTTTTCGAAAGAGGCTACAAGACGTTGCACTTTTCCCGGGTATGTCAGGCACGTACAAGTACGTGTACAAATACCTCCTCATAATTCAAAACTAAATAATTTTATTGGGCGAAGATTTCGATATTCAAATCGAGATTCTTTCGAAAATCCAGTGACACGCTCAAGGAGGACTAAATGTTATTTCGAAAGCATTGCAGATCCATTTTTGTAAATAGTTTTAAGAGTTTGCTTTGTAATCTTATTCGTATTCTTTGTGAAAAATCTTTAAAATTTTATGTGTGTGGGAGCATGCGTTGTAGTATCATTCTACGATAGCATTTTACTATTGTCATTGAGAACATTGCCATTTGTCATTGTTTAACACAGATGTCATAAGCATCGATTGTAATAAACACAGATTCGCAATGTTAGCTTTTATCTGGACCGAGCTTATCAAGAGGCAATACGTTGTTTTTCGCGAATATAAAAGACGTTTATTTTAAAATGAAATAAAAAAGAGAAGAACATACGTATGAAGAAATATTTGTCAAGGCATAAGACGCCAAGCTGTTATTTTTATTCTTACTACAATATCTCGTAACAATCTGCCTCTGAAAATGACTAAAACATTATTTTTTACAATCTATATAAAAGACATGAATGTTAAAAGACTAAGAGTTATTGTTGCACATGATCACGTTGGCCTTTTGCTTAGGGAAGTTTTGACTGCTCACAATTTTCAACTTGGCATCATCAGAGTATCCTGTGCATATTCATCTGTAAGGTTTTAAGACTTTTTTTCTAGTCGAGAAGGGAAATATATATATTGTATACGGAAAAAATCGGCAGAGAGTAGATAGTTGAATAATACATGCTTTTAAAATAGCGTAAAATATGTAATAACCATACAGGATGCAATATCACATTCTCATAAAAGATACTAGTTGAAAACGGGCAGCGGTAAAACAGTGAGCTACTTGTAGATGTACCTTAGCCTGTTATTGAAAAGTATAACGAAATGTATATAGAAAAAGCTTACAAAGGTTAAAGAATAATAATCTACACAGGAGATCTACACTGGTAAATGTCTAGAATAAAGATTACTATACATATTTTTTGAAAACGCTGCTATCATATGAAATTTATATCATAAAATTCATAAAGTTTTTCTTCTCATCACCAATTTTAAAGACATATAATTTTTAAAAATGACAATTTTTTAAATTAATATACCTTTATATCTGGACATTTTTTTTGCACAAATTTACATTTTGTTTCTTAAATATTGAAGTTTCTAAAAAGATAAGATGATCTCTACTCTAAACATTTACCAAGAAAAATTAGAAGACGATAAAACAAAGGTTTTTTTTTCTATTATAAATGCGTTTCAGATTGGAATCGGATGAACGCACCGTAAAGAGATGCATATGTGTACTTATACACATAATAGCTACAACACTTTATTGGCATAGCCCACGCTTTAGTTCATTTGTGTCAAGAATAGAGTGTCGAGAATACAGTTAAATTGCATATTACGTAGGTCGATTGATAGACATGGTTCATGAAATCTCATTGCATACATATATCCCATATCACAATATGCGTAAACATATACCTCAGACAAAAATGTAAATAAAATATCGATCAATCCAAACAATTAGAGAAACATGAAAAAAGATAATAATACCAATAATATATTAAAATAATAATGAGATAATAAAATGATAAAGTAGCAATGCGATAAAACAATGCTGATAAAGATGATAACGAAAAAAAAGGCGATAACGAAATCTATTATCACATAGCAGCGGCATACATATAGACACCATTGTTCCTGTGCAAAGTTCTAGTTTCCTTAAGCATGATACGTATAAATCATTTCCAAGATGATCCGTATAGCTCTACAAACGTTCATTCACACCAAAATACATTAAAGATAAGTACGAATATATATCGTTATATTGAAATGCGCGTTGCATCAATTGTGTGCCTTATTCTGTGGCGGCCGTTTTTGTAACTATTTCAAAGCACTCTCCTTGATAATAGTCAGTAGCGAGATCGTGATGCAGTTAAGACTTGTTAAAAAAATTGATGAGAGAAAGAAAGAGAAAAGCGCGTGGACGAGGCTCGTTCGCGATAATGATCTTTATCAGTGCATGCGATACCCTGAACGAGAATTTCTTTGATTCCTTTTCGCGAAATGTAATCAACTTCTATTTATCAGACTGATCCAATCATGGTATGCGATAAATTCATGAAGGCATTAAAGCGTTGCATCTTACATCGAGTCATGTTACAATTATATTTTAGTTGAAGTTAACACGTATGGTATAAGTGTATGAATTTTGTTGTGTTTTTGCTTATAAAAAATATGAATAAAATGTTTCAATTTTTAAAATCAACTACATGCTCCTAATTTATTCAGATGTATGTATACGACTGCAATGTTTTGAAACTGCAATGAAATGTGAAAAAATGTAGCAGAAAAATATACCATTATCATAAGGTTGTTCTCTGCAATTGCATTTTTTTATAACTTTTTTTTATTTGCTTCATAGTTTTAACTTAAATTTATTTTAAAAGAATATAAAGATATTTTATGGAGATATGTCATATGATTACAAGTATAATTTATAAATAGTACACAATCATTAATTTCTTTTTAATAACATCCATTTAAGATATATGGATATACATATCTAATTCTTATATATATATATATATATATATATATATATATATATATATATATATATATCATTCATTAATTATATAAAATCTTCGTATCTTTTTAACTAAAAAGGAAAAGATTTTTAATTTTTTAATTTTTCTTTTTTTGTCTGGATTTTATCATTAAAACATTAAGGATAGTGAAGAAAATGTCAAAATATGACAGTCAGCTGATGAGTCTGCTGTATCAATCAGCTATTATTGCAAGAAACTAAAAAAAGCCGAGATCTCTCTCCGTTTGACGGTATATACGACAAAGTTATTATATAAATATATCATAATAAATATATCATGCTAAAAAAAAATTCCGTTATCGAGATTTCCAATAGCTTTATTCAGACAAATTTGTATACCCGCACAATGTCAAAATCAATTTGGACAAACGGCTAAAATTTCTTTCTGATTGGTCAGTCCAACTAGAAGCATTTGTAACGTCAACCAAAGTATATGATTAGTTTATGATCAATGTAATATCTCTCGGAATTTTTTCGCGGTTTGTATTTTATATACTTACAACGATTAGAAAGTGCAATATAACGACATCGCACATTAAATGCACCATATATATGCTGGCTTTGTCAGTACATTATCTCTAGTTATCTCTAGTTATCAATGTTTAAACGATATTACTTAAATTAAATGTGTATTTTTCAACATTTGTGTTGTAACTCATCGAAAGACGATACAAGAAAATCAGGATGGCATCTGCACAGGTGGGCAATCATTTCTTTATATGTGATTCATATTTTTATAATCTAATATTCTTTATAACCAAAATTTTTGATAAAATAACATATGAAGTGATTATATAGACAAGAAATGTGTATTTTGCAGATAAAAGAATTGGTAAACTTATACAAATCGTTAGCTGCACATCCGTCCTTAACTGGTGCACGGATCTTGGGTACTGCGAGTGGTAGATTATCCATACAAGGCTTATGGACACAGAGAAATTTGGAAAGGAAGACAGATCAACGTTTTCTACAGAAATATGAATTAAATTCAGATCTAACACCAATTTCCAGTGAATTTCCAATTGATGTTACCACAGAGTACATAAAATTTACATATATCTCGAATAAACAAAATATTTATAATATTGCTTATATTTGAATAAATCTGTTTTAAATAGGCTCATGTCCACCCTGACAAAAAATGAAGAACGTAGAGCTGTCTTACGACAAGCTATAATTGATAATTCTGCAAAGCAATTTATAGAAATTTGGGATAAGCAACATAATGTGAAGAATTATGATCTATCTGCTTTGGATGTCCATGGCGATGTCTATACAGATGGTATAAACAAATATCAAATTTGTATTTTTTGATATATTAACTATATGCTTTCTTTTGCAGTTGAATTCCGATCGTTTGAATGGTCTCCTGATAATACCAAAGTATTATATATAGCAGAAAAGAAGTTTCCTAAATCAGAACCATTTTATAAGCAAAAACCATTAGACAAAAAAGATAAAGAAAAAAAAGAAGATGAAGAAGTAATAGTGGTGAGTTTTTTATTCTTGTAAATACTCAGAATATTCAATTTTTTTATGAATAATCTATCACACACATTTTGTATCTTATTTTGTATCTTCATTGTTAATTTAGGGTAATGAGTATATTTATAAGCCACACTGGGGAGAGCAACTGGTAGGAAAACATCGGCCTGTCGTTGTAGTTCTTGATACAACAACAGACAATATTACAGTTTTATCTGGAATACCAGATGAACTTTCTCCTGGTCAAGTGATTTGGACAAAAGATCAGGATGTAATCGGTGTTGCTTGGAAGCATGAACCACAATACTTAGGTTTAGTTGCATGCACTAACAGATATTCCTGGATATTCTTATTGAAAAATGGAAAATATTGTAAGAAATATTTATAAATAATTACTATAGAAAGTATGCATATAAAACAAAGTAGGCATATATAAACAAAAAAATATTGTGATAACTTTTATTGCACAGGGAAATTGTCTGATGACGGATGCGCTGTACACAGCCCTAGGATTAGCCCAGATGGAAATTATCTTATTTGGTTACAGAGAAAGGCTGGTGCTCTTCCGCATCATAATGCGCATGCGCTTGTGTTACGAGATTTGAGAATAGAAAAAAGTCATGTAATATCATATTAAATTAAGAATTACATTAATTAGAAATTAAAAGAAAAAATTTGTTTACTGTTTTGAAGATAAAACTAATTTTTATTTTAAATCTAGGTTAACGAAATCGTGGAAATAGTACAAGTGAGCAAGACAATTAATAACAACAAGCATTTTTATGGGATATATGGTCGTTTACCTCATAATTGTTGGAGTGATGATTCTCTATACTTATTTTTCAGTACACCTCAAAGGAACAATATCGTTTCATATATTGTTAATATAAGTAAGATACTAAAATTTTATATTAATATATGTAGAACTATAATTTATCACATTAATATTTCCTTTCTATTTATATTACTCACAAAAATTATAAATTTTATTTACAGAAACAAAGAATATTACTGAAATAAAAAATGATGGAAGCAGTCTTAGTATACTGGATGTAAAAGGGAACATAATTGCATTTTTAAATACTTCCGTAACACAACCTGCCAGTCTTATGGTAGGTCGTTTTAAAAGTAAAGCAGTAAATATTGGTGATATTCCCAGAATTACAATTACAACTCCAATGAAAATAGACGAGCTTAATGAAATTATATACGAACCTAATGAATATATTTATAACAACGATGACAGCATAAGTAAGTGCATTGCATTGTTTATATAATATTTCTTACATCTATTTCAAAAATTAAATTTTTATATATATGTTATTTTCAGAACAATTTAATTTTATTTACTTTGGTCCAAAAATTGGTAAAGATAAATCAGTTCCTTTTATAGTGATACCGCATGGGGGCCCTCATAGCAGTTTCACAAACATATTTTCGTTGGATCACTCTTTCTTGGTATCAGCAGGTATTATGGTTATAAATCATATTTCTCTGTATAGGCATATAAGCGAAAAATATATTGAGCAAAGATGACTGGATCGAGAATCGATCTAGATCACTTTATTCTTTCTGCTTGATTGCTCTTATCTTTGAGCTATTCAGATCTTATGTATTGATATTCTTTTGCTTATTTTTACTTGTTTTATAAGAGAATAAATTCAATTCGCGCATCTAATAGTCAAGTAAAAATTGAATTGATAAAATATGACACTTAACAGTGTACAATTGTAACAGAAAAGATATATTCTTCATATATAATCTTATTTATCTGTTTAATGTACAATTTAAAGAAGGATCTGTGTATCATGGACAAAAGTCAAGTCCTTATGGAATAGAGCCATATTTATATATTTAATAGCGCTACATTTAAATCTGTAACATTCAAAGAGATTATATATGTTTAGTGGATTAATTATGTAAAATTCAGGTTTTGCGATAATACAAGTGAATTATCGTGGTTCCACGGGAATGGGCAGCGCGACTGTAGAATATCTTCAAGGGAAAGTGGGAGACACAGATGTGAAGGACTGCATAACAGCTACGCAAGAAGCAATAAAAAAATATCCTTGGCTCGATCCTGATCGCATAGGTGTTTGCGGTGGATCTCACGGTGGATTTTTGGCAACACATTTGAGCGGACAAGTTCCGGTAAATGAAATAAATATAATGAATTTGTATAATAAATTTAATAATCTAAGTAAATCATGTAAATTATACACAAAATAAATATATTCATTCCGTATAAAAATTTATTTTTATTTCAGGATATGTACAAAGCAGCAGTCGCAAGAAATCCGGTAATCGATATCTCCATCATGTTTGGCATATCGGATATCCCAGATTGGTAAAGAGATATTTAATATCTCATAACGTTATTATTCACGTCTAAATTATTCACTATCCCGTATTTGTATTTCAGTCGCAATACTCTGACTAAGGAAGAGAAAATAGCGTATCTTCATAATGTGTAAGCTTAATCGTTATCTCAAATGTATCCACCAGTCGCGACTAGTCTAAGTTTGACTGAAATACAGTTTTCCTTTTTTGTAAATGTATTGTGAATTATATGTGACAATGATTCACACACTAATATTTAAAAAATTCATCATATTGTTGCATTTTAATACGAACATAATTTAATTTTTATTGCAGGTGCGCTGTAGAGGCAGGTTTCTTTTACTTTTTTGATGGTCCTTGGCCCGATAACATTGACTTGTTTGTAAAAATGAAGAAATGCTCGCCGATTTTGCACATCGATAAAGTTAAGGCACCCACTTTGATTTGCATTGGAACGAAAGATTTGCGAGTACCACCTCATCAAGGAATAATGTGGTATCAACGGCTCAAAGCTAACAAAGTGAAAACTAAGTAAGTTGAAATTCGTATCTAAGTACAATGGATTCAAACTCATACATCGCGTCATTGAAAAAATTAACACGTTGCAGATTGCTCGCATACGAAGACAATCATCCGTTATCAAGTGGATCTACTGAGATTGATCATATCATTAATATTTGTCTATGGTTCCTCGAACATATACCTATACATACAGAATTCAAAGACAAGAAATAAATATTCACCTTGCAACATTTGATTTTTTACATGTACATATATATATAAGTCTTTATTATCACAAGTTGAATATTTACAAATATTATTACATACATTTTATAAAGAGTCTTATAATAACATTCAATCTCAAAAATATATATACATATGTCTATAGAATATGTCTATGAATTGTTATAAAATTTTCATACTTTTATATTACAAAAGTTACACATATTTTCGCGCGTATCTAAATAAAATACATTGTTTATCAAAAAGTATGCTACAATACAGTAAGTTCCATATATCTTATTTTGTGAATGTCTATGAACACAATAGATCCCATTGGATTATTTTCCTTGAAATAGTTACAATTTACTTTTCTTGCCCAATATTAATACAAATATGATAGTATATAATAATTTAAACGAGCAAAGTTAACCAATAAGGAATAACTTTAGATTTAATTAACATATTTAAAAAATACTGCATCGATATCTTGATGTAAGAAGTAGCAAATTTATATTTTGTTAAATATCAAAAAGCAATTTCATGATTATGTTCTTTTGTTGATTAATGAGCAAACTTCTTGCAATATAGATTTTCTTTAATATTTATTAAAAAATAATACTAAACATCGAAATTCTCAAACTTAAAGTTATACATAAGAAAAAACAAAACTTAACCGAATTAGGTATTAACCGTGCATTCCATGTAATCTCACCAATATATAAAAAATAAACATGATGTTAGTATGATAGAAGTACAATGTAGTAATGTAACTGTATATAGATAATAGAGCGCTTTGATTGTGAAGGCTGATCGCACATTGGTCAAATTTATCAAAATTGACATATGCAAAACATTAGTTGATTTTTAAGGGCTTTCTTCTTCTTCACAAGAGGGACATGAAATGAGAATTCGTCCGAGAATAAAACTCGTTGCTAAAAAATAGTATCTATTATACATATTTGTTACAATTCCGTCTCTCGATTATGTTTTGTCTGTAATATCAATAATATTCTGAAGTTATATCATTCAGCTCATGTTGGCACGCGATATCAAAATTGGTGCTAGATACACATTATTTTTTTTTTTTATCAAGGCCCTCTTATTTTCAATCGAAATTTGTTCACACTTTGTGGAACAAATATGTGCAGGAAAAAGAACAACTTAATTTACATCACGTGGATGTATGCAAAATAACGCCTAATTAAAACATTAGGCGACATATTCAACGCGCTTAATTCTAATCAGATTCAATAACTTACAATCTGGCAGGATTACTCTGTTCAGGGAATAACGAGTCGTAACTGGGAGGCAGATCCTTGTTCACAACCGGGGAAGACACCGCGACCTCCAGCATAGGAGCCGTAGGTACGGTGCGATTAGATCCCAGACCTACGTCCGCGTCCGGCAAGGAATTCGGTCGCGAACACATGTTCGGACCGGCGCAATCCGATGACCAGCACAACTTGCGAGATTTCTTGCAAATCCACAGACACATGATGAAAATGATGAAGCAGAGAATCATGGTAGTGACTGCTCCTACAGTGACTTTTGTGGCAGTGTCGTCTCTGGGAAACCGATCGGTGATTGTATGTGAGCAATTAAATTCGTCCGAACAAATACCGAGCGGACAATTGTAAATCATATCGCACAGGTATTCCTTGCGAATGCAAACATTATATCCAACTGGTTTGTATCGTTCGGGATCCACCTTCTTGCAACCTGTAAATGAATCATCAAACAAGATCTGTAATTTATATATATTTGTTACATTTGATATATATATATATATATATATATATATATATATATATATATATATATAGGATGAAAAACATACTTCTGCATGGAGTGTAAACTATACTAAGATCCAGATATTCTCCATCCAACAATCTCTCCTTGGAGATGAATATCTCTGTTTCGAATTCTGTTATAACAGGTTCAATTGAAAATGTTTTCGATTTCTTAATGGCATCAAACTCGGCATATTTGTCATGTGATTGCAGCAGGGTATCATCCATATTATGTGAATTATCTTCAGATTCAAGAACCGGAAAAGACATTGATTGGCGATCTATTTCTCCACAGAACTCGTTCGTATAATAACCGTCGGATCTCTTAAACTAATAAAATACTTATTAAAAGTTTAATGTTGCAAGTGCCAATTTTAATTAAATCAAAATACGATTTTAATAAAATATGTTTGATAATAAAATTATTTTCATATTTTATATCGCAAACATTATATTAGACTTCAATGGTTTGCAGATACATTTATCTATCATTTTAATAAATCGAGAAAATTAATCTTTTAATTTAAAATTTTTTAAAATATAATTTCTGCAAATTTTCAGAATTATTGATTAAATAAATCTAATTTTTGTCACATGTAATATTTTTCATGTTTCTTATATATTTCTATATTCTTAAAGTGTATTGAGGAAATTAAATTTTTTTTTCTTGAAACTATATCATACAAGACACATACATAAATGCTAACTAAATATGTAGTGCTAAATAATTACTATTGGATCTTCAAGAGAGATGTTTTTAAAGCTGAATGTAATGGAAGATTAACTACAGTTACACTTCTTAGATATAAATGAACTGTATATATTAATATATATTATATAAATATATATAATTTTATTGTAATTTTATAAAAATTAGCAATCTATTTTAAATGTATCTGCAAACCATTGAAGTCTAATATAATGTTTGCGATATAAAATATGAAAATAATTTTATTATCAAACATATTTTATTCTATAGAAAGATAAATGATGTCAGTGCAAAGATTGATTAAACTGATAATAAAGGGAAAATTAGATTTGCTCCGAAAATTATCGGGTTCATCATCCATCAACTTACCCGTACATAATCCAAACACTGATTACCGATACGTCGAAAAGACATTTTGTGGATAACCGCGAAGAGGCCCTCGTTCCTCGCGGTCTTGAAGGTGAACGTGCACTTAAGATCGCCTTTGACGATCCAACGATCGAATATGTGATGCGACGTGACGATCGCCGCGGTACCATTGCGTAAGTCGTGCGTGTGCTTCTTGTTCAAAGGATGACAGAACTTCTCACTTTCAAGAGAATCTACGGGAAAAAAGTACACGGAAGGTGAGGTTAGAAACGAGAGCCCGCACACATTAAGGAATGCCATGCCATTCTCGCGATAAATCTTCGCAGGCCGAACTTGAGAACTTACACTCGTTGTAATTGTTGTAACGCGTGCACGTGGAGAGATGCGCGATCGCGATCAGGAGGCAGACGACGCTCGACGAGGCGCGTGGCTGGATCATTTTTTTTTTTTTTCTTCGGGGTGCGACTCGCGCGCGTGGCTCGCAAGTGTCACAAAGCCATATATGCAGAACGTGAGAAACAGTCGCACGGATGACGCTGTGGATGACGAAACGCTGTCTATTCCTTTCTGTCGCGCGGCGACAGAAATTCTGCGTGAGATTATTTTCGTGAAATCGAGCAGCGGAAAGCCCGGAGCAGATCTGCGACGTCGTTACCGAGAAATGCGTCATCCACTCTTCGCGATAGGAAAGCGGGAGAGGGACCAAAACAAGTCGTGACGTCATCCGAGAACGTCATTGAGTTCGCGATATCGATCACGCGATCGAGATCTCGAAAGATGTCGCGGCACGTTTTCTCGGAGCGCAACTTCACTTTGAAAGAAGAGAGAAATAATTGTAATTGATAATCGGATATAATAGAAGCAAAGGATAATGTGCTGCGAAGGGCCGAGAAAAATTTACGTAGAATTTGGCGAAGTGGAAGTGGACGCTACGGCTATCAAGTGGATAGAGATAATCAACGAAAGTTGCGTTAGTATATTATTTGATTTCTTAATGTCCAAGTGTATCGTTGCATGAAAGATCGCAAGATTCGCAACATTGTGAATTCACGATTAACATTGAATGAAATTGTAGATGGAGCAGATTTATGAAGCTCGAAGAGATGCTACTACTAATCCTCTGGACCATGTATTCGAATTATGTAGCTATTCGTGGTCTTTGCTTCCAGGCCAAATTTACAAGTGCAAAATATACTATCGACCGTTCGTGCCGTCCTCCGTAAACATAGATTACTTTACGATCGTGGATTCCGTTGGAGAACGAGCGGAAATTAAAGTTTGTGGAATGTGTATCGGTATGAAATTTTTAATCAATATAATCAGTATGTGATTTGGATTATTTTTCATTATTAGAGAATTTATAAAGGCTCGAGCTCTAAAGAAATGCTTAATATAATATATATATATATATATATATATATATATATATATATATATATATATATATTTCAAAATAAGAAGTTAGATCGCTAAAAAAATTGATTGACATTAATTTTTTGAAAATGTTTATTTAATCACGGTATTATCTTTTCTATTTAAAAGTCGAGATGTGATAAGGTAAATGCCATCTTTTAAGACTTAAATAAGTCTAAAAACATTTTGCTTAATTTCGTCGAATGAATTGCAAATGGCTATGAATTATTAATTATCTGGATGCTGAGAAGTGTTTTTTTTTGGTCTTATATGATTAAGATAATGTTTACATTGAATGAATATCAACATCTATGATGTAGATAATAATATATCTAGGACCTGTAATTTCCTTGTCCACAACGAGATTAATTATGATATGCACAAGCGAGAAACGCGAGATAAAGAAACGGATCAAACTCGTTAATGATTCCAAAGCCATGGCAATTTTTATGTTCGACATCGATCTGACGCAAAGATCATTTAAAGTTGACACGAAGCAAGGATGCATCGGTTCTCATTCTCGTAAATATGTAATGATCACTTTCGCGCCTCAGGAAGCTGGAATCTACACGTGCCACTTGCCGTGTTTAATCCTAAATCACGTAATGAGAAGATTTAGATTTTTAATAAATTAAAACTTGAATTAAAATTAAACGAACATGATGTAAATCTCTGCGTATCAATGATGCCATGAATAGCATTTTGAATTGATAGTAATTCTTAATAAATTGTCCATATTATCTCTCATATATATTATATATATATATATATATATATATATATATATATATATATATATATAATTATAAAATAGAAATTATAGAATAGAAATTATTTCCTTACTCTTTAATCAGGAATACATGATAATATTTGTCATCAATAAAAAAAAAAAAATAACTTTTTACCTTATATATTACCATATAAAATATTCAGATGATTACCTTTTTTGAATTACAGAGACCGATTATTATAGAAGTATACGGTTACTGCAGCTCGATGTTATTACATAAAATAAATATACAGAATCGCTTTAATTATCCTGAAAAATTAAAGAATGGCTTCGAAAGCTACATGAGCGACACTATCGTCGCTGCGCAAGATGTACCTGCGATTTCTTTATCGAAAAACTACATCGATTTTGGTCAAGCTGATTTGACAGAAAATACTACGCAAAAAATTTCAGAAACTCTCTGTCTTACTAATCACACTCGATCTGACGTATTAATTAAATGGGACCAAGGTTTCATCCCTCAATCATAATGTATATGAGGATAGCTGTCATACATAATTTTTTTCTTTTCTTTTCAAGATTATCTAAGTATCACGATAATTATAAATTAAATATAATTAATTTATAATTATATAATTATAAGTACATTGATTTATTTTTCTATTTCTTTTATCGACAATTAATATCAGATTATGTATAGATATTGAAGAAATTTTTGACATAATACCCGTTATCACGAAAGTACCAGCGGGTCAGACAGTTCTATTCGAAGTCACATTTAGTCCAGACAAAGGGAGCAATTTATTTGCGCGAGAATTCATCGGATATGTTTTCACCGATCAGCAAGAAAATCTTTTTTATCAGGAAAATGTTGTATTTCCTGTAATTACATCTGTGCGATTAATTGGTGCATATATTTTCCGTTACTTTTGCATAATGCTGCGATTATTTTAATTTGACGGCAATGTTATACGTTCTTTTTTACAGGTCATTCCTTTCCTATTTGTTCCGATGGCTGGATCCCCCAGTATGAAATACCTCACATAGTCAAAATGCCGCCTTGCTTACCATCATTTCCGATTTACACCACGTTTCTGATTAAAAAATTTGGACACTTACCATTGATGTATCGCTTTATACCGCCGACATCGAGCCATTTTTTCGTGAAGCCGATGATGGGAATAATTCATAAGTACGTGTATTTAACATAAAATTTAATATTGTCCAAATTATTATTCGGATTTAGATTAGAAATTATTGCATTTGTATATATATATTGCACATAGTTAGGTATAAATTTAGAGCGACGATCATGATTTTTATATTTATTATACAAGACATTTGTATACAATATTTAATGAATATTCTTAACGTTCAATACTTTTTCGATCAATAAGACATATTATGTGATCTTTTCTAGAGATTATCAGATTATTGTAGTCGGTATGTTACCCGGTATTGACAACGAACGCGTTTATGTAGAGCGTTGGGCGATACATTTCAACGGAAATACAAAATCGGAGTATTTCATAGATTTTCGAGGATTTGCAGAATGCGCTAATGTCAGTTTCCGTGATCAAATTGTGAGGTTTGCGCCGACATTTCCAAATTGTCAAGAACCACAACAATTCTATATGCGAAATATTACTCGGCATACAATAAAGTAAATATTTATAATGATATTAAAATATTAATATGTGCCATTATTTATCTCTTATTGCTCTTAAAAAGTAATTAGGAGTATTATTCTGAGTATTATCAGTTTATCATTAAAATCCTTTTTATAATTTAATTATTGATATCAATTTTTTAGTTATGAGTTTGTTAACATGACACCTGAACTACAGATTCGAAATAAAAATAATAAAATTTTCTCAAATGATATCTTCTTTCTCGAGTGGATATTTTGCCCTGCTACAATTGGGAACTATGAATTTGACGTAAAGTGTATTTTATTTATATTGAGAGACAAAATTCCCACTGGACCCAGCGTCTGCATTACACTACACGTAATAGGAAGCTGCGAGTCTGGTTACCTTGTGGTAAAAATTTAAAAAATTTTAAAAATTAGCTAATAAGAAGGATACAAATTAAATAATTTCCGTAATGCATATTATTATATATTTAGTCAGCACCCGATGAATTAAATTTCGGAGTTCAAGCGTACAAAGCTACAAAGGAATTAAATTTTCATATATTTAACTTGAGTCCGGTAGACATTCATTACGAGATAACGTGTAGCCATTGTAATTGGCCGATCGGAAACATAGAACACGATGTAAAAATACAGCCGATTATGGACACCGTTTTCGCCGGACAAGATAAAATGATCACCGTTTCTCTTACACCCACTACACCGGGATATTACGAACTTTTTCTTCAATATTTTGTGAGATTAAATATTAATACAATTGCATTAATTCCGAATCAGATGCCAAGAAATATCTGCAAATTGTGCTCTTTATGCGTGTTACCCACCTTAAAAGTAAGTACGCATAGCATTGTTTCAAATTATAATTCGAAATAATGCTATTTAAAAAAATAGAGAGGCATTAACAGTTTATTAATAAAAATACATTTTAATAATATACTATATGTATAATAATTTATATATACACAAATTGTATATAAATAATAGGTGACAAATTTACAATGTTACGGGCCTTACCCAGATATGAGTAAAGCTTTTCTTTGGAAGCTGATGAAGATAAATATGTATGCTAAATTTTATGTCATCTTTGCAATCTCGATAATTTTACTTTTATATAAACATATAGATTATAAATTTTTTAATCTTAGATTCAATACATTACTTCAAGATTTACAAGCGGAAACATCACAAACACTGTACATAAACTTTCCGGCGATGATCTTACATGAAAGTCCCTTTATTATAAAATTACTTTTAAGAAATGTAACTGCAGTGATTGCTTCGTGGAATATTAAAAGAGTGCAGTTGTGTTCTTGCCGACCCATTTTTAAAGGCTTCTCGTTGCAACGTGCAAAATACGATTGTTTGCATAGGAAAGTGTGCTCTGTACAACCAAAAACAGGAAATCTTAAAGTATAACATTACATAATTATTTAATCATTAATTTGGGTGTGTCATTATTTCATATATATTTTAATAACATGCAGCCAGGAGAAGAAAACTGGATAACTCTAGAGCTGCATTACGTATTACTAGGAAAGACTGAATCCAAATGGGACTTAGACCTTGGAAATAATCGTCATATTTTTTTCCTCATAGTGATCGAAGGATTATCCAGTTCTGTTAATAAGCTTCATCTTTTAAACGGCACGCATTTTAAGTTTCAGCATATTTACTTGGGAGATAAAAGTCCTATTTATCAGGTTATTATTTTCATTTAAATATAATATAACGCTTATAACACGTAGTGTGAAAATTTTTCAGGTATGTTGGGTGCATAATGGTACAAATCACAGCATCCCATTCTCTGTAAATCCCAGAACGGTGCGCGAAATAAATCAGCAATACTGTTATGAGGTTTTTTCCTGTGCGACTCGATATGCAATCGTGAATCCACAATCTTCTGTGCCGATCCTTTTAAAATTTCAACCACGACAATTTGGCACATTTAAGGTTTGTCATTATATACAACAAACTTAATGAAAAGAAAACAAATAATTTGTTTCTCTTTCCAAGCTCAAAAATATACAATTATTTCTTTTCGTTTGAACAGGGCAGATTATGCCTGACTCTGGGCGATGAAGAAGAAGAACTGATATTGGAAGGCGAATCTTCTTTGCCGCATAAACCAGCAGCAATTGGAGAATATATACCATCCGAATCACATGACATCGACGATGATATTCCTATATACTTTAATGCTGACTGTATAGATATTTTGCACGTAGCTACGCATAGTCACGTAATAAAAATGATTATGATGCATAATAATTTAGTGCAAGATGTACTCGCTTTTGAATGGAAGAGGTTTAATGCTTTAAATTAAACTATGAACAAGGTTATTTATTGGAAAATGAAATAAGTATTTATTTTTTTCTTCCAGAAATGATATTCCCGGAGTAATTCACGTGGAAGTTCATCCACAAAAAGGTTTGATAAAACCAATGTCTGTTAAAAGTTTTCAGGTAGCTATAAATACCGAAGAATATCCTTGCGTAATTGATCTTAACATTCCGTGCGAATTTATTAATACCAGTCAAAGACGAGCCTATCAGAGAAGTGTGTACAAGTTAGAAGATATGTCTCGAGAATTAAAAGGGCAATTTACTATTACAGAAAAAGGCGTCAGCGTTCCAGTAAGCAAAATATATATATATATATATATATATATATATATATATATATATATATGTATGTATATATATAATATAGAAATTCTCTCTTTGTAAAATCTTAAGCATTTGATAATATTCGAAAAGATTCAAGATTCAAGAGAAAATTCCACAAATAAAATTTATTGAAAATTGAACGGGAGACACAAATTATATAAGCTTCAAGAAGTCTTTTTTTTAAACATCTCACCTCATCTTTTTTGTTTTTAGAAACCATTAATGAAAGTTTTGGAGAAACCTCAAACCTTTTATAAAACCATAACGATTCGATGTTCTATATATAGCATGGAAGATAAGTTTCTAAAAATTAGTTTAATGGATGAATTAATAAATGCACCTCCAAAGAGAATATGCATCGAGAAAAATGATAGACAGATATTAACATTCGGGAAAAAGGATATTAATCGATCTTCATTTATTATAGAAGGTCTATTATGGTAAATTTCGTAATTCCATAATGAGTAAAAAATTTAGACTTGTAATTTATTTATAAGATTTATTTATGAGAATTCTAATTTCATGTCATTTAATATTTATTATGTTATTTGATATATTTCATTATATTTTTTAGGGAAATAGTCAACAGCAAAATATTTAAAAACATTATGCAAGATATATTGCGGAATGAATCAAATTTGTTTTATTCACAATTCACAATGAATTTATACGAAAGAAAAAGATTGATACGAAGATCGTATATTTCATCTCCACGAGCATTAATCAATCGTATATTAGAAAGAGTAAGATGTTATTTCTAGTAAAGAAGAGCACTCTGTCAATCAACTCTTTTTTCAGATGTTATTCATTATACTGCACCAAGAGTTTGCTTTAAAGACAGCGCATCTAATTCAGCATAAAGATATCAGACATAAAAACTATTTGAACATAATATCTGGCATGAATAGAAGAAAGATAGCCAAACAAGGTATCGAAATATTATATTTTATTTTAAGAAAACATTGCTTAATTGTTTTAATCGTTGCAATTTGTTTTAGAAAAACAGTTGTTATGTCACGATGAAGATTTTTATGTGACACCAAAATCAGCAAATACTGAAGACGAACAATCAAGAATATCTTTTGCCATATAATGGTAGTCAGATATGTTAATATATGTATACAGTTATATACAACTGCCACTGCTAGCTCGTTGCAATGTAAGTATCTGCAATCCTTTTAAATATAGCCAAAAATTTATTTCCTTTGTTCCTGCTTACTTTTTGACCTTCCTCAGTGCTTTCATATAATTTTTCCACTATAGGATCTGTCATCTATATTAACATAAAACTTGTTTAGCATTTCCATATATAAAAATAAATAGCTATAAATAGCTGTAAATATTTACCAAATCCTCCTTAGCAACTTCTTTAAACAATGGATGTTCTTGAAAGTGCTGAACTATCCATTGATGCAAATCTTTCACATCTGTTACAGTGTATACAATCGCCTACATATAATAATAAAAATTAGATTCCATAATATTAATATAAAAAATTAAACAACACACTTACTCCTTCTGCTAACACATAAGCATATTCTGCTAATAAAGACTTGTTTATTATCCTCCATTTATGTTTTGATTTTTTGAAATGTGGGTCTGGATACAGGAAAAACATCTTCTTTAACTATACAAATTAAGAATGCTAATTAATTGAAACTATATCATATTTATCAAACTTTTATATTTTTCTATATATATATCAGGCAAAGACTTTTATCTTTACTTGTCCTTTGAAGAAATAATTTGGCAGATATTTCATGGCATTCGTCCTCAAGCAGGCAATGTTCTGATATTGACCAGGGTTTTGCGAACGTAAGGCAGCAATGCGATCCATAACATAATCTGATACTTTTACTCTGATTTCCATACCAAGTATTAGATTATTGGGAAACATTGGTGATAAAGCAACTGGAAAATTGATTTATTATTTTGATTTGTCAATAAAATATATTAGATTACTTATTTAAATTACAAAAGATAAATTACCTAGTAATCCTCCATAGCCGCAACCAACATCTGCAAACTCTACGCGTTTCTGTGTCTCCTCAGTATTATTGGAAAAATATTGTGGATACAAGGTACTCCAATCCATTAATTCTGGTTTTATGGGACTGTAATGTAAATAATAAATGATACAAAATAACTTATGTAATTTTAAAAATTGATGAAAAACATGACAAAATTCCACTCACTATTCAATGCAATGATCAGCTATTGGATTTGAATGTGCGCGTTGTCTATAGTATTTCTTTTGCGGTAGTGCCAGTGTCGTCGACATGATTCCGCTAAATATTTTTTAATTAAATGCTTATTTAATTCTTCTTTCGCTAATACAATACATCAATAACACGGTTCACGCGTGTATATTTTAAGAGGTTACGTACAATATTATACACAAAATGTGCTTATTAATTATACAAACTATACTTTGTAATTAAACTTAATTTTCCACTCTAGCTAATTATAAGTATGTTTTTGGTTTTAAAACGAAGAAAAGATGTAGAATATGCAATAAAAAAAAAGACTGTACACAAAAAATGAGACTTAACAATGTAATAAATTCATTTTTTTCTGCATCTGATTACATCTTTCTATAATTTTTTTTATAATAAAAAAACTTGAGTATTAATAAATATATATTTATTATATATATTTAAAATATAAAAAAGTACGTAACTGACACATAAGCGCACGTGCGCGGGTCGCGGGTGATCAGCTGATCGATGCGAGGCGCGCACCGCCTGGCAGCTAATAGTGGCACTAACGGAGTTGAACGGAGAAAAGAAACGAAGGAAGCGGGTATCTCTTCGCGCTCTGTATTCTCCTTACTTTATAGTGCACACGTTTTTTTTTTCGTTCGCCGTGATCTTGCGACATCAATAAAATGTAATCGCGAGTGAGAGCGGTGCTTATGTAACGTATGTGAGTTGACGCCGTCGCCGGTTGAAGAGCGGAGGACCTCGGAGAATAGCGGGATCCTCCCAGGTGAGGTTAGGATTAGGGATCTCCATTCTGCGATGATATTCCTTTGTGATGAGAATCGTGATTATTCAACGTGCGTACACGTACGCACATACATGCGTACATACGTGTGTTCTCACAAACGCGCGGTTATCTTCGTTTCATGATTATTTACTTATGGATATTCCTAACTTTTTTATTAGATTAAAAATGTAATATAAAAATGGAATTACGATGACAAAAAGTCTCATCGGATTCATCAATTACATGTCATTCCTGATATCAATCAGGAGTACGTAAAATATTATATAGTAGAAATTCATGAACGTTATATATATTCAATTAGTATAATACATGTGGGATTTAAGTCGTGTTGATTATTTTTTCAACAACTTGACGCAAAATCTTGTGAATTTTTTAACAAGATAAATTATACGAATCAGTCTTTTTCTATATGCGAATGCCATAAAATATTTATGTAACATTACGTGTTAAACCGATTTTGTACTTTCTGTTCATATCACAGGAGTCGAATGTACCTCATATGTTATTGAAATTAATAATTTTGTCTAAATATATTTATAAGAGACTGCACATAAAAATGATTATTATCCATAAAAAATGTAACGAAAAAATTAAGCAAAAAACATGCAAATCTATAACATGATTTCTATAAAATAATAGAAAGAGTTAAATATGTCATATATATTACTATATGAAGATTGTTTTATAAATATAAATGTATGTGTTTTATTTACTCGTATTATCATATTATTCTTTAATTATATATTGCCACACGTCATATGACTGTAATCAAGTGCTTGTTAGACTCATGCGACAATGAAATAACAATCTTGACATATGAAACTTGAGACAAGAATACTTAAATAGATCGCTATACAACATAGGGCATATACGCTTCATGGTGTAATAACGGCATTATATATATTTAGACATAAAAAATACATAATTTTATAAAATATTTTATGATAATGTTACATTTTTATTAATAGCGAAAATATGAAACGGTCTGAACGGAAAGTTCAACATGGAGTATTTGCGGTCCACAGGGAATCTTAAGTTTACACGATTTGTGGAGAAGACAAAAAAATATTATCTAAATATAATATCCCATAGAGTATAGAGAATATAAATTTTTGGATAGCTATTTTATTTCTCGTTTTTCTTATGTTTAGGTGCACGAGAAAGCAACTTTATTATTCATGACGTTATCGGATTTTCCGAGAGAACGATCTTTTATTTCAATCGGTAAGTCACCACAATATTTTTTGATCACTCGGCTAATCGGCATGTTAATTCGATAGCACGCAATGCGAAAGCGAAACGATCATGTTTTATCAGCTCTATTTATTATCACAAATCCTGATAACATCCGGGATTGCATATATCCTGAACGTGAATTGATAAGGAGTTCTTCCCTTCATAGTTTCTATACAGATGAGATTTAATATGATAAACATTAAATAATTATTAAATACTATAAAAAACATTAAATACACTAAATAAATAATTATTTAATACTACTATAAGATAAAATTGGAATATTTGAACATAATTGGTTAATTGGGTAATGGATTTTTTATTTGCATTGATATAATCAATGTTTATGACTAATAAACATAATATTCGCATAACTTACGAATAATTACATCATTAGACAACACGTGCTATTAAAAGATTCAATTAAATTAATGAGTCTCAAATGTTAAACTAATGTTTGTATTTATTCGAACGTGATTTATTCACGTGGAAATGATTAAACACGATATATCGATTGCATACACATTGATGAATTCCAAGAAAATTGCATAACATAATTGATGTGTACTCTTCAATCATCGATATATTAAATTGATGGGAATAATCAGCAACAAGCACGTATCTATTACATGTGTTTACTCGATTTGTATGCCACATTTATTGATGCACATCGATTAATCTATGTACATCAAGTACAGAACTGTCGAATGCAACTTTTGTATTTGCGTAAACATTACAATTAACGATGCAAAATTAATAGAAGCGTATTAATAGTTTTATGACTATATTTGTCATTTAATATTTATTAATTGCAAAATCTAAAGAAACAAATTAATAGAAAAATATCAATTAAAAAGTATATTATATATTATACATGTGAAAAATATTATAACAAAAAATATTTAGATAAATATATATATATATGTATAATATATAATATATATTTCATGAACGCGCTTTTTAATATTATTAAAAATTTTATATTTAGATAATCAATTGTTATAGATAACTCTAGTTTCTTTAGATAAATTTAATTTTGAAAATTATAATATGATCGTGCATAAATTATTTTTACGTTATCGGAGCATTGTTTGAGAATCACTGATTCATGTGAATATTCGCAAGAGCTGAATATGATAACGTTATTGAGCGATCACATGTAAATATAAACCGGATGATACGACTTTAGCGGTCGTTGAAATCATCAGCGAATTGATAATACATTTGTTCGCCGAAAATGTCGCATCAAGACGAATCGCTGTCCGGATCTCGGACTACTATTATTACGTCTCCAAAACGGAACATATCTTCTTGGAATCCTAAATCGTGGTTCAACTCTAATTCGGATTCTGATTTGGTAAATAGTTTTAAAACTGATAATTTCCATAATTGTAAATTAAAAATAAATTAAGTTAAAACAATATACACGAGAATAATTAACACATCAGTATTTGTTTCGAGAGCTACAATGTATTACATTTCTTAATTAAGATTATTATCGATTATTTCGAAATAAAAAATAATATTAGACTTTACCATGACAGCTAAAAAAACATCGTTTCACATATATATTTTTCCACGTATTTCCGTTGTTAAAGAATAAACAAGCCAAGCGTTTGTGCACATATTGCACATATGAGAAAAAAAGAGAGATTGCTGATACTGATTATTATAAAACATGGTTTATCCAATATTTTTCTAGGTATGGCAATTCACGATTATTATGCCAATTTATGCGAAAAAAATAACGTTCTTGTGTAGCAAATAATAATGAAAATTCAACTTGACAAATTCAATTATATATCTTTGTATAATATCAGTCTGTCACTGTTTGTGTTTATGTTTAAAAAATTGCTGATCATATTTTTCAAAATTTGAAATTAAAGAAATTTAACTTTTTAAATTCTTATGATTCTGATTAACTACTTTTCTTTTTTCCATATTGCATACATTACAGAAATAGATTGCTATCAAACTACGCTTTGGTATAATTCAGTCAATAACATTTTCTTCTTTTTTTTCTTTATTCAGACAACGAATTTCCGATGTTGTCTCGAAAACATGCGGGCAGACGTTTACGGTATCCGCCGTTATCCATTCCCGCTGTAAATATATGTCGGCGATGTTACATATTGCTCATTGACATTTGTTTAGTCTAGCAGAACTGATGCATTTACCAATCAGCTGTTTATACTTCTGATTAGTGCGCAACTCTCATATGGTATCGATATTCATTCGGTATATCAAAACGTATAATGGAATAAATAATCATAATTCGAAAACTTCAAAACTTTTTGAAACGAAATTTTTCTGATAGTTAATCTTGTTATAATTTAATGTAAATAGGCTGTTTCAAAATATTCTGCCAAGATAAGATACTGAAAAATCGAAAGAGAAAGAGAGTGGAATATTATTTTATATAGATAGTTTTTGCAAATCAGAAATATTTTTTTATTTATTATGATTAATATATTTAATAAATAGTGTATTTATTATATTTTTATTACATTAGAATTAAATTATTTGTGATATTTGCCAAAATAAAAAGTTGTAAAACATAAAATTGCAGATCGTAGTCCATAATTTTAATATACATTTTAGATGTGTTCGTCTAAAAAAAAAATTATCCTTTTATTGACATTAAAAACTTCATATTTATCAAATAAAATCTAAAATTAAATCGCCAATACTAAATATGGCGGTGAGAATACGATACACATAAAATAATTCTACTGTATAGTATTCTCTCACACCAGAGAAAGAGATTTATCGTTATAAATAAAAGTTCTCATTTTATTGACATCAAAATACAATCTTATCTCTCAATATATACTTTAACACATAAAGAGCTTATAATAAAATGCGCTACGAAAATACGTGCCAATATCTAGGATGCATTTACCAAAGACATTTAATGTTAACAAAGATAAAAGGAGCCGACATTTTTTTCAAGTTTCCCTACATCCTACGCGATAAGATGACGTCGTCGGCGTAGTCTGTCAGTATCGCGGTGCGTATTTCCCTCTCTTTTCTCGCACCACCTGGTGAACGTACCGGCCACGTGGATGAATCGTCCACACGCGAGAGTGTCAGGTGTTGTTGCCTCGGTCAATTGTTCCCTCGACCGCAGTACGCGAAGGATGTTGCGCCGCTCGGTCTCGTACAAACCAAGCCGAGCGAGTCAACCGCACGATCGAGCTATCATCATCAATTCGTGATCATTTTCATTATGACGGTTCTGAATTTCATAATTATACAGATGATAGTTTGTCATACAGTGCGCGAAAAATACTTGCACGTCGTTTAATGAGAAATTTTATCGATGATTTATAAATTGGAAAAAGTGGAACGTAAATAAATTTAAAAGAAGACAATGAATTAAAAAAATTAAGTATTGATCAATTAAATTAAAGATTAATAGAATATATATTTGTCGATATGTGCAATAATATATTTAATAATAAATAATATATTTCTGTGATATCGATGTGTGAACTACTTTTTTTAAAAGTAAAATTTAATATTTATTACGTGAAATTTCTAGTAATTATTTTCTCTTGCTAATGAGATTACATATAATTTTAATATAAAACCTATATAATTTGCAATAATTGTGACGGATTTTTTATGACATTGTGCGCCAGTAGATTTGTAAGAATTGTCTAAAATCAGGGGAGTTTTCCCTGATGATCGCATGGATGAGAATGACTAATCAAGAAGACATTCTCATTAACATACCTTCAGTTTTATAGTTCGTGATGTTTTGTAAAGTGATATCAAGAATCGTGATGATGACGATCATGAATGATAACGAAGTAATGATGTGACTTAACTACTTCGCGCGCGTTTAACGAGTGATTAAAAGCCTAAGTCTTCGATCCTTGGCCTCGATCTACTTTACTGTGGTTTACGACGACTATTTTATTGCGCCCTTAAATTAGCGACGAGAGTTCTTATAATTTCTACAAAATAATTTCTACAACTTTTAAATGAAGAGGGTAAATTTGCATTTTGATTCCTATTTGTCACTGCAATTGAAATACATATTTAATTATCGTTTATAAAAATTTTTTACTCTAAAAATATAATTTTTTTAATTGACTTTTCATAAATAGCAATTATTGTTTAATTAATAAATTTTCATTAAGACGCTTATAAAACATTTTTCTGGGAAGATAAGTCTCTCTTGAAATTATATATAATTTCGTAATTTTGAAAGTTATTAGTTTTATTTATTGCAATTATATATATACTTAATTTAATTAAGATAATTTGAACTAAAAATTTTAAATTAACTTGTATTTCGCAAAATCGATTTTTAACAGCTTGATTGAAGGAAATGTTTCAATGAAATAGACGGTAGAGAACACTATTACGTAAATTTTAATGAAAACGATGTTAAATGTTCAAGCGTTTAGCATTATTGCAAGGATTGCTTGTAAATCAGCAGTGTTAGTTTCTACATTTCTTGTACCTTGGACTTCTCTTACTGTTCGATCGTTTTCCTGCCCTATATTCGCGACCTGAATTCACCCGATTTACTTCTCGTGAAATACTCGATGCCGAGTAGTGCGAAAATAATTCGCGGCACGCGAATCAACAGAGAGGTCAATGTTTTTGAAATTTGCTTTTCGATTTCATATTTGAAAGTAAAATTGAATTATTCCAAGAAAACATCATTTCTTAAACGAATCTCATTTGCGTAATGCCTCTCATTTTTTTTGTCTCTTTAAATGCCTATGCAATATGAAAATTACAAAAAAAGAAAATAATTTTGTGAAAGTTTGAATTATTATTTTTTATTTTTAATATATTATACATATAGTGATTTACTAATACGACTATATCGCTTGTTAACGTTGAAATGACTCATTGTCCCGTTAATTTTCGCGATTTTGAAGAACTTATTCAACACTGATTCATATACTTAGCATTATTAATACTCCATAATAACAACTCGAAATATATTTATATTTATATTAAATAATTACTTAAGTTCTTGAATTTTAGTAAATTTTATATATATATATATATATATATATATATATATATATATATATATGAAATTTTTTACATATTAATTTAATTTAATTCAGTTTTCTAACTTTTTGTCAGATAATAGTAAAGTAAAATATACAAAAAAAATCTAAGAAAATTTTACTGTTAAATAAATAATAATATATGGAATACTCTATAGATTGATCCAAAATACTTTGCACAGTTGTCAGATGTAGCGACTGCTTATCAGGTTTGAAAATATGCGATATACATGTCGGATTGGAATGATAAATAACTAACAAAAGAGGAGATATATTATGTATAAAAATGTTGGCAAACACTCTCACACACGCACATTTGTATCCATTTTTCTCGTGATAACGTAGCGATGAAAGAACGCAAATTTCTATAGTGCGCGGATCAGCTGATTTATCGATCCTCTCACATGATCGACCAGTTGCGCTTTTTGTCTCGGATAATTCTGCTTCAAGATTATTACGGCAACCTTAATTCATCAGTATCGTGATGTTGTCGAAATTGTAGGCACGGTATCGATCGTTCGCGATAATCATTGATAATTTGTTTTAATATTCAATATGAAAATTTCGATTATGTGTATGTTTAATATCAGAAGTGAATTTTTTATCATCATTAAAAGTGTGTTTTATCATCATTAAAAATTGTTATATTATATGGTGTACGAAATGCTATCCGTTTATCGTAGCTACAGATATAGGTTATAAAAAGCGATATCTCTTTTATTACTCTATAGTAACAATCGCTATGTTTACGACAGTAATCTCTATAAGAATTGCTATCGATGATTTTTCGCGAATATGACAGTGTGACTTGCCTTGATTTTTGAACAACTTGATTTTTGAAAATGAGAAAGGCAGTATAAAAAATATATATAATTTAACTTAATATAAATTTTATTACTGAATTTTTCAAAAAAATATATTGATAAAATATATACTGTTTTAAAAGCGGATATAATATTGTTTTAAGAGCTTAAGGGGGGCTTATTCATCCTCAGTGAAATATTTTTTATCTATATATGTATGTCATTACTTCATTATAACGATATAAAAAATTGTTATTAAATTAAATTTATATTAAAATCATGAGAAAGTAAAATTTGAATAGTTCATAATTAATTAATAATTAATTAGAAAATTAATGGCACTGTATTTAAATATAATTAATCGTTTGTAATCATGATTGCAATCTGTTAATTAACTGATGATTAGTTGAAAACCGATATTCTCTATATTCTCCCTTTTTTTAAATTTATATTGGTTGCAACTTGAAATATTCATACGCGATTACGAATCATCAGATAATTATAAATGCTATTAGTGACGCACAACAAGAACAATACGTCGCATATACCGCACTTTAAGCATATTCCCGTAGCCTTAAGGCTACCGAGAAGAGAGTCAAGGAAACGGATATAGCAGACGATTAATCCTGCATTCGTTATTATGAAGGAAACCGCAATTTCGAGATTCAATTTGGCTCGGCATGACGTCGCGACACGACAAGACGCGCGCATTGCTAAATTTCGCCTCACTGAATAAGCGATTAATTCAGCAATTATGAGAATTAATTGAGGTGAACGTCTGTATGATGTAACGTTATTATTAAAATGTGGACAACATTGTAAAAAATCATCGTAAAATTATTTTGCTATAAAGGATAGCTCTTTTCACTTCATCGAAGATACCAAAATTACAGCTTATTTATAGTGCGTAAATAGTGAGGAATTTAAATGGAATTTTTATTCGAATCATTTTCATGACGATTATAAGTGATAAATGAATCTTTTGTGCGTTAGATGAGATTCGAATAGTTTGTCGAAAAAAGGCTTAAATTATAAAAAATGTCGCATCTGCGAACGAAGACCAAAGTGCTCTCTGACAAGACTTACAAGCACGTTACTGGGACAGCAGAATGTCGCAGAAATCAATTTTCTCTGTTGAAAGGACGGCCTCAAAACATCGTGCATCGTCTGGAACATCGGTTTCACGAGGTAACTTTGCCGGAGGAATATGTATATTCTGCGATCGTTTGTTTCCCGATGATTACACAAGTCGACAAAAAAATTTTTGTCGAGTAACTTTAATCAGAATAAATATTTCTTATAGATCTTTGGCCACAAAAAACAATGCCGCTGACCAAATTGTTCCACCACATCAGATTTTAAAGTTATTTTGAACTTTAAACTAGCGATTTTTTATTTTAAAATTTCAAATAACTTTAAAACCTAACGTGCTGGAGTAATTTGGAGAGCGGCATTGTTTTTTTTGTGGCCAAAAATCTATAAGAAATACTTACTTTCATTAGAGTTACTTGACAAAATTTTTTTTTATTGACCTATGTTATTAGACAATTATTAGACATAATTGTTAGACATAATTGTCTAATAACATAGGACATTATAAAAATTTCGTTCGAATTTTTGGAGATATTTATTTAAATATTACTGTGAATGTGCATTATTAAAGATATACAATATGTAGGATATTACAGCAATTTGTATGCGAAACTAAACTTTTTTCTTAAAAATTTATATAGGAAAATGTAAATACGCAAAATACATAAACAAAACAGAAAACGTTCTTCCATAAACGTGAATATTATAAACAAACTTTTGCAACAGCGAAAGGTTTAAAAAAACAATCGACCTCTATGATTTCTTCTATTTTCGTGTATTCTCACGCATTCACTAAAATTATTTTCATGCACTGAAATAAATCATATAGTATATAATAAACGCGTTGGCGACGACAAAATAAATGCATACGTCGCGAATATTATTTTACGCATTTTCTGACTGATCTATTCTCTATTCTGGTGCTGAATGGGTCAAAACTACGTCATTCATATTATCGTATGAAGTCACGTAGAATTCTTCCGTTTGGCACGTGTTTTCAATAGCAAAAACAGGCGACAATTCAAAACTCTCTTGTCTCGCATCTCTCATCGCAACCAACACTCGTCGCATTATATATCGCGTTTTTGCTATAAATCAAAGAACAATGTGATAAAAATTTCCTCTGTTGCGCACGTATTTAAATCTCTTGTCTGATTTAATTTTTTGATGAAACTTTTTAGCCTGATTACTGAAAATGGACACATCTACAGTTTCTGCGAATAAAACACGTTATAAATTAATTTTAGCTTTTTTAGCATTTAAAACATGCCGAAATAAAAGTTTATTTCCGTATGACAATTTATAATTATTTTCCATATTTATTTTTATTTGTATTGTTTACAACTGTGCGTCTTTGATAACGATACCCGATTGTTTAGGCTGAAGAAGATTCAAAAAAGGATAGAAACGTTCGTTTTTAATTCTTTCAAATATGACAAATGTCTAATTATGCTTAAATAAAGTATGCGCCTGTAACCAGTAGCTGGCTCTAAATAGTTATTTTTTATGTTAATTAGTATTAATTTTGAGAGTTTATACTCACAATTTAATTTGTTTATTATATTGTTTTACTTTATAATTTTATGACGCCAATTACACGTACAGAGCAAATACAAGTATAACATTTATTACTTTATGTAATAAGTTTAGCGTGCAAATTAAAACAATGCCGCGCATTGTTGCATTGTTCTTGGTGTTCACCAGCTGCATCCGTAAGTACATCAGTCTTCTCGCGATTATGCAGCCGCAAGTTTATTTTCAGTTACCCCAAGGTTTTTGTGCCAACGCCGCGAATTTTAGGTGCTGATTAATGTGTCTCCGTTCTTTTCAAAGATACCGATAACCTTGCCAAATTTATCATTATCATCATCCGCGACATTAGATAAAATAGGCCATGGCTATGTTCGCTCATAATTTAGAATATCCGGTTGATGTTATGCGCGCGATTATTTTAATTAAAACTCTTTTTAACTAATCGAGACTCGTCATAGATGATGTCTAAAAATGTTCCGCCTGCGCGTCGCATTTTAATATTATTTTTGCTAATTGTTATTTTGATTAATACGATGAGATATGTGAGACTGCAATACAACTTTGTGTCTTAAATAACAATTTATTTTTTTTTTTTTTTACTTTTATAATACAATATAAGATAACTTATATATAAAAAAAATTGATTAATAATTTTTTTATTCTGAAATGATAAGCTGTCAATAAATTTTAAGAATATTGACAATACTTAATTCTAATTAAATATTAATGGCCATCAATTTAGAGTATCATACTACTGCATAATTAAACCAACATTTGAATATTTATATGCTGAATCATGATGGGTATTAGTCATTCACAAAATGCTGCCAAATATATACAGCGGTACAAGTTATGGAAGGCTGAATAACGGGATATCGTGTTTCGCGATTTTACACATCCTTTGACATTTTTCGACATTACGGGATGTTCGAAGAGTGTTACAAGAAGGGATACAAGAAGCATGCCTCACGGTTGAACAATTAGAAAGTTTCGCTCGTGTCACGACAAGATAGTAAATCTGCTATTCGAATCGCGAGCGAAACCAATTGTGAAATTTCATTAATGGTGCCATAAATCACGATGCACATTCGTGGTAGCCGCTGATACAATGCCAGAGATATCTTTGGCTAATACTCTCAACGGTGTTCGATAATGTTAAAAGATAGGAAATGCAAATGCGAAATCTGTGTTTTGTCATCTTGACAGATCATGATAATCTGAAAACGGATGTCATTGTTCACCATGTACAATTGAGAATTTGTTAGAAATGAAAATTATATAAAAATGTACTTCCATTATATGCACTATTTTCTTTCAGATATATGCAAATACATATATCTATATCAGTTTATCATTTTTTTATTACTACCTTCAAGATATGCAGATGATTTCATTTAATTTCAGCAAAAGAAAAAGATTATAAAATAGAAATTAATTTAGTATTCGAAAATGTCCTAATATTTCATTTAAAAAATTATTTTAAATAAGTAATTTATTATTGTATTTTTATGAAAGAAAAAGAATTAGAAATATCTTTTATTTTCTAAAAGTTATAATAAATTTATATATAAAATATTGAAGAATATACAAATATTTATAAATTTACTGTGATTAATGTGAATAATGTGATTTACGAGATTATTCAAATTGTACTTTTTCTCTATTTCTAAGATTCTATCAATAATATATCTTAATTTTCCTTCTCTAGATGCCTTTTATCTCAAGATAGGATATCTTGAGCAGAATGGCCGCGTTTTATCAAACGCGTCATAGTCGCGACGTATTGATAATTGGTCATATACACGTTTGCCTTAACTCTCGTATCTTCTCGGCAGTAGCTCATTACTTATGGAATATCGTCCTTTCATTTCACGGACGTTGATTTACGAGAGGTCGCGAAATTCATCGCCGTAATCCCAATTAACTGGGAGATTTTTTCAATCGGTATTTATTTATTTTTAAATCGTTGTTATTTATATCCGTATACTAAGTGTGATAATGTTATTTGTACGCGATAATTAATGACTCATCACATGGTAAACGATTCGTCGTGTCGAAAGATCACAGTTTTCCGCGCAAGAGAGACGCGTGAAAAGTCTTTCCAGAGTTTATTCCTCATGGCTCTCAGCAGCACTCTTCGCAGATAGAGTCAGCCTGAAACGGAAACAAAGACAAATTCTTCTTTGTTATTTGCGAGACTTTTCAGAGAGTTGCTCAAGTTTCTCGACGAAGTTTCCCAACGACGGAATACTACGTCGTAACTGAAGTTTATCTTTTTTTCCTATCAAGTTTGCGCATCAGGATGCAAGAATGTGTTGGGACATATACGATGTGTGACATATACGACAAAAATGTGCGGTTTTCGAAAACAAAGCGATTTATGTCAGATATTTTCGTACACCTACGCTATTTTGTACGATTTATTTTTCTCGTGTGACTAAACGGACTCGTGTTTGCAAGATAATATTTCATCCTCAGAATGTCACGAAGGAATTTTGTGATGTATTCGGTGTCGCTCAAGCGTTTTTATTTCACGATAAGCGCGTCTAATAACACGGTCAGTAAATTATATTGCGATGTGTTAACTATTCGGAGCCATGCGCATAATGTCCTGGAAATTTACCGATATGAGCGTGAATAATCGTGGACAACATATGTTATGCAGCCTTGAACACCCTGCGCATACCTATCTAACATGATCGCGTAACAACGAATAGCCAACTCGTATGACAAAATGTGCGGTACTTTCTCGGATAAAATGATCATTTTACATTTAACATGCATGATCAAACTCGATTGAAACCTGCACATGTATATCTGCAATCAGAAACATTAGAGCCGTGTGTATAATGTAATATTCTCTTTTTAACTGTTCTCTTTATATTTGTAATGAAACAAATATATGTTTATTGGAGAAAGAAAACAAAATAATAAAATTATGAAAAGAATAAAAAAGATGAGTTAGAAAAATGATGAATCTATTACATTATACGAAAGCGCAAAACTGTTTACAAACACATATAAAAAATGCGTTGTATCGTTTTAGCAAATATTCGCGAAGATACGATACAAGCGATGATCGAGAAAAAAAATGAATAAACATGACGCGCATATTTAAACGATAATAATAATTACACATGATCGCGACTCGGAGCATGAGGGGATCGGACACCGATCTAAATTCCATGGAATATAAAAACGAAAGGACAAATCTTTTGACCAATCGGCGAAATTCATCCTTCTCATCTTTGCCATCGCAAGGATCTGGCAGAACTTATGGATCCCTTTCCTCGACATGTCAACAAGCTATTCAATCGTTCTGGAACAGGAGCAAACAGGTGGATAATAAGCGCTTTTTATATGATGAATTTTTATCAAAACATTTTTATTATTCTATATCTATTCTTTCGCACAAAAATATGAAATAATATAAAAAAGTATAATATAATAAAAAAATTTTAAATGTTAATAAAAGTATAAAATTTTTATAGGACATTTTATGTAAAATGTATTTTGCGAATGACTTGCATAACATTTTGTCGGTATATTTTTAGACATATTTTTAGACGAGTTTTTTTAATTTAAATTAACTAGCAAAACTTATATGGTTAATTTAGTTTCTCATTAAATTACTTTCTCAATCACCGATCGCGCAGCTTTCGAAAATAAAGTTTCATGAATGAAACTACTCTCTCGTTCTCTCTCGATCTTTACTACGACGAATGTGCCAAGATTTTGTTGAAATACTACTCGAGATAAATGGCATGAGTAATAGTGGCGTCAGGAGGAGACGTTTCTTGTAAGCTGATGATGATTCGTGACAGACATAATCTCTAAATTGCATCGCGAATTTCCAATTTCCAATACGTGAAATTGTCTAAGTAAACATCACGCGTAAACGATCAGTGGAATTTGCGACGCATATGTCACAAAAATAGCAATTCTGTACTATTTTCGTCAGTATTTACTTCGTCGATGCTTATAGCGTTGATCCACTTGGAATAAACTGCATTAGATATTTAAACTCTCGATATTTGTCGCGCTTGACGTAAACGACCGTACAAGGGATGTCGAAATTGAATCAAAATTATGTTCTGCGACAACAGATGCTTCCATCTAATAGAATAAAAATCCTTTTAAAAAACTTTTTAAAACTTTGTGATTTAAAATATTTTACAGAGACTTAAAACACAGTATTTTTAAATAATTCTTTATAAACGGCTTGTGATAAATATAATGATATACAATGATAATTTTCTTTACATCAAGACTTTTATCTATCGAAATAAATTATATTATTTTGATGATTATTTATCGCAAAGAATAGTATATAATTTGAACATCTTCAAATTCTTATTTGATTAATTGTGAAGAATTCGAACTTGTTTTGTTTATTAAAAGAAAATGTGACGAAGATGTGACAATTAATAAATACCAGATATTTTTATATATTTTAAAGAGAAGTCGTAAAAGAAAATTTTAAGATTTACTTCTGAAAATATTAACTCATCTTTAACGTGTATTAATTTCTGTTTTGACGCATCTGCACGCATTATTAATCATAATAAATTTTACGATATATTCTATCTCTTTCGCACTTATTGCTACCAGATTTTATGATTCGCTATCTATTACGTGTGCATTGATCGTTACATATTATTATATATATGATGACGCATCATCTTCTCATTGCCAGTTGATCTCTCAATATTCGAACATCACGCGTTATAATTTATTTGATTGTGACTATCTGAATTTAAAACTTGTGACACACAATGATAATTTGAAATGCATTATATGGTTGTTACATTTCAAATATAATTAAGCGAGCTACGTAATCTCCTAAAAACTTGACAATATTATTATTGAGAAAAATTTTGTGTTAAAATTAGACTTATAGATTAATTTTTCGATTTTTCTTCGAAAAGTGAATTAGAAAAATTATTACACCTGAATTTCTTAATAAATTAAATAATATGAAATAAATCCTCCAAGGATATTCTTCAATAATGACTGGTTTTTCTTGATTCTTGTGAGCTTGTTTTCTAGAATACCATCGACACTCACGAACACAATTTATCAATTCGGCCGTATAAACAAAGTTATTTTTCTGTCATCCTCTTTAATCAGGTGACAAAGTTTCAAAACGTAGTTTATCATATTTAAAAAAAATGTAATTTATCGTTGGATAATTCCGCGAGGAATGATAGAGTGTTAATAACTCGTTGCTCTTTGCGGCGATGATGACACTGTTTTGCCGAACGGCGTAGCATCGTTTCATTTTATGAAGCCCAGTAAAGAATCCGGGTACACACAATTGATTAGTTTACTGAGAGTTTAATTGGTTGAGATTAGCGCGAGAACTAATAGCGGCGAATGCCGCTAAAAGCGATCTCCATGTTTACAATACAGCAATATTCTATCATCGATTTGATTTTGATTTTTCTCTTTTATTATTATTATTGTTTTTTTTTATAATGTAAGCAATATTTATTATTAGAGTACAATAAAAAAAAATAATTAAAGCTACTTATGTACATCAGAATTGTACATATAATTGAATAATTGCAATAATATATAATTTCTAATATATTAATAATATATAATTAAATAAATATACTATAGAATTTGAAAAATCTATAAATAGTATTTATATCAAATTGTTTGTAAAATTTTTTTACTATTAGAAATCTATTGCTTCAAGCTTACGCTCTACGTATTTATATGATATGATACTACGAAATTTCTTAATTTTGCTCTTACATATCTTCGATTTATTGTTGGACACTGAGTGACAATCGTATAAATAAATTTTTCCGTTACGTATTTTGATGTTTTCATTAATTATTTGACTAGTTTTTCATCAATAAGTGATTAATGAAACAGGCTATCGATATTTTATTGTCTAGGACTTAATGTGCCACGTGTCGTATAATATAATGAAATTTGATTAATTCAAAAAATTGTTTACGTATCTACAACGTATCTTTCTATGCGAAGGAAATTTGTTTGTGTAATCTAATTACGCGTTTCCAACAATCAAGGATCCACTCGTGTTTTCAATCGAGCTGTTAATTGGGTCACTCTAGGTACGCTACTGCAAGCGAAGCTAAACAAAAATCGCAATTTAAACGCGACGCGCGTTTATCAGGATTTACAAATTGCTTAATCAAACCGCCGTCGCGCCATATCCACAACATGTGCAACCATAGGATTAATCGTGGAAGATTACAAAGCGTTTGCAATTATGTCTGTGCCGCATAGTTATTGTGAATCGGTGACGTCGACATATATATATATATATATATACATATTTCGCTGTTATTTCTGAATAATATCTCTTTATCTGCCGACCCGAATTCTATCTTGAATAATTCTATACGCATTCCAAGTAATGACGTATTCTACACACTACTAATTCTTCTGTATAGATTATTTATGAACGGTATAGAAAAGCAAAAAGCATTTGTGCTTTTTTCAATCTTTTCCGGCATTGAATTGCAATGCCATTTTGTATATCACGCTCTATTTGCATGTATAGTGAAACATTTAATTATGCCAATTTTGAAATAAAATTCAGGCAATCTATATCAATTTGTGAGAAATTTCTCCAATAAATAATAGATATTATAAATCTTGTTTGCTTTTATTGTTAAAATTAAATATAATATATGACTTTATATGTGCTTAACGCGAATCACATAGCTGTTCTAATTTAATCTCTTAACATTTATTAAAAATATAAAAAGAGAAATAATCAAAATTAATTATAAATTATTATATATAAATACATTATATTATCTTTTTATATGTAATATTATTTTTATAATAATAATTTTTTCATGTAATATATTTTTTAATATTGTTTTTATA